>NW_015505673.1:365819-375213 GCF_001515645.1 Sinocyclocheilus grahami
TTTCCTCAAAAAACACGAGATCTGGGGCCAGTTGCATAAACACTGCTTAAAAACTATTCTGACCAACTAGTAGTCTTAAAAAGAGAGATGACTACTAGTCTAAACAGTTTAAGCAACAGGCCCTTGAACTTTTTCTCTTATGAAATGTTCTCAGATTGAAGTGTTTATGAAAGAAAATGTTTAAATCTGGTTTGGAAATGCTCAGGACCACCACTGCATTGTAACCGTCTGAGAGTGACTTCCAGAGTTCATGTTAATTATGAAAAATTTACATTCATTTGCAATTAGCCTTTCTGTCTTGTACATTTTATATTCATCGTTTCTTGACTACTAGGCATTTTTGTCAGACAACCGCAAATAATTGGTAAACTTTGTAATCCACATATCTTTTTCCTTGTGAAAAGGTTTCATTTCACACCAATTATTAAACAGTGGTCACGGATAGCAAAGGGTTGTACACTTTCTTCCCATCTACAGAGCGGGTCCCATGTGCCAGCAGCTCCTGAATGGTGATCCAGTTGTCTAGGATGCGTCGACTGCGTTTCTTCATACTCTTTTTCTGGCTTAGCTCAAGTATGGAAGCCTGTCCTTGAGGTCCGGAGTCTTGTTCCTTCTCTTTCTCCCGCAAGAAGTCCAGTCGGCTCTGCATCATGAACTCACGGCGCCGCCGTTGCTCACGAGCTCTCAACAGCTGCTGCTTACGTTCCTCCTTGCTCCAATAGCGTCCCATCTTCATTTCACTGACCGCATCATCGTCCGTGGTCATTCCACTGCGCTCCTCTCGAATCTTAATGGCACGAGCCTTTAGCAAACGATCTCTTACCGGACGTTTAGCGACATAACGTGAGCCGTCGCTGCGGATCTTTACCTTCCACTCCATTCGAGGTGAAGATGGAGGAAATGGAGGAGGTATAATCAAAGAAGTTGCAGGAGCAGCTGTGGAGTCTCTGTTTGCACAAGTTAAGGTATTGGAGTTAGAAGGAACCTCTTCATTGGCGTCCCTAACTTCTGGACTGTCATTTGTTGACATGTCCCTCAACTGCATGCAACTCTGGTAGTGTTGAGGCAGAGTGGTACTGCAGCGGCGACGGGACAAGTATGGACTGTTTTCTGCACTCCTTCCTCCTTTCACGATCCCAGTAGTGAGAGTCCCATTTGCATGGGACCCCCTTCGTGCTCCATCCAAGCCTTTTCTACTACTCCCACCATTCCGGGATAGCGACCGAAGCCTTGTTGGAGTAGGGTTTTTGTTGTCCCCTGTTTCTTCACTCTTTTTCTTGGCATCCAAAGAAGAAGGTACATTAAGATTCTTATCCCTACTTGTGCTTGTTCTGTGACGGGGCGTCCGAGGTAGCATGGATGCAGAGGCACTGGAATCTCCAGCCGCAGACAGTGAAGGGTATCGTTCACTTGCCAAAGGCGTGCTTCTGCAACTTTCCCCACCGGTATTATAAGCGCTTGTACTCTCCTTATCAGAGCGTTCCCTTTCTGGGATCTCATTGATATCCGACAGATCATGGTGGATTGCCTCTGCACCTCCACACCTTGCCTTTGCTCCTTTTTCTTCATCGTCCTCTTCATCAGCTGGCCAGACCTTTAGGCAGCGTTGCCGCAACTGCTGCATCTTTTGAGCCCGCAAAACATTGCGCCACTTAAACTCCAGGTGACGTATTTCCTCATCTAGAAGGGCAATCTCGTGCTGCAATAGGCTCTCATTACAATTCATGTCTACAGGAACAGCTGCTCCTGCAAAATCCCCAACTCCTCCACCATGGTTCTTTCCATCCAAAAGAAAAAGTGCATTTCCGTTCTTCTCGTAAAGGCACCGGATCTCCAGTAGCTCTCGGTAACGTTCATATTCCTCTTCAGTTAACCCTGGCAGTAGCGTTCTGCTCGTCACTGTGCCCAGTGATTCAGGAGCCCCATGATCCGCTGCTCCCACCCCATCTGGCCCCAGCAGTGAGTCGTTGCTGTAGTGGATGTATTCCCATCCGTGCTGAGCAGCGTGGAACTTGCGCAAACTGCCAGGTGTATTGGTGGCATTGGTCGTGCATGCGCTGGTGGCATCATCGGCCAGCTCTGACGACTCTTCACAGCGTGTACTTTCATCTGTACGACCTACCCCGCTGTCCAGCTCCTGGCTGTTATTGAGTGCAGTGTGCCACAAGTTGGGCCGACCAGCTCGGATCCCATTGATGTCGCTCAGCAAAGAGCTAGTTTTCTTGCGGTGCTGAGGGCTGGGTGAGTTAGAGACATTTTCCAAGTCCTCTAGATCCAGGCCCACGCCCAATTCCAAATCCAGATCATCAGCCTCATTCTGCCAACAATGAAGGTTTGGAAAGTTACAAAATAGGAAAATAAAAATAAATTAGAAAACATATAAAAATCATGCTGGGAATTGTGTGCAGAGATGTGTATAGAAAAAACAACAACATACTGATTAGTCTAAAGCAGTGGTTCCCAACCAAGCTATTCTTTAATATTGAGAAGGGTTTTTAGAGCTATATCTTTATCGTTATCTTTATAGTTATAGGCCTGCAAAGTTTAGCTCCAACCCAAATTAAACGCACCTGAACCAGCTATCAAGCTCTTCAGGATTACTAGAAACTTCCAGGCAGGTGTTTTAGAGCTGATTGGAGCGACACTCTGCAGGCCAATGGCCCTCCAATACCGGGTCTGACACATTAGTCTAAAGCAGCAAACACGTTAAAATGTCCCTGTTTGAGCAGCAGAGGGAGTGTTTGTCTAAATAAGCACAAGTCTGGATACTGTAAATGATTGTATGGTCTTTTCCCATCTGTTGTAGGAGACATTTAAACGTGAGAGGTTCCTCAGATGAGCCACCTGTGCTGGGAATATACTGGCCCAAATGCTCACATACCATCTGGAGCGTCCATAAAACACAACACGCACACTTGTGCTACTGACCCCAAATCCTAAAAACTGTAGAATCTCTGACTGTTTCCCAAATGGCCATTCACTGTTCATTCGTTCTTATTCTCATATCTGGTTTTAATCATTTTCCACTAAATGTTTTTTTTTACAATTAGATTTTTACTTTATGCCAAATTCATGAATACATCTGACAATATTCTAGACATTGAATACAATTAACAATGTAAGAATAATAGTAGTCCAAGGCACTCAAATCTTATTCAAAAAGTTTTAAAAAGCCTTTATTTCATCATGGCTATAAGTTTTAAGAACAGGTGACAAGTGCACACTTACGCGTTGCGGCTATTTTGCCTTCGTCAGGGTGTGAGTAACAAACTCAATCTGAGTTCATTTTGAGCAGCAATTAATTAGTCAAATAACAATCACCTGGTCGTTCTACACAGGACAAACAGTAGAGAGGAAGTTCGACAATTACATATCAAATCAAACACAATATAATCATGTATAAAGGAGAGGGATAAAAATAAAAAATAAACTTAAATATATAAATCAGACTCCACAACTCAATGTATGTATGTACATAGTATACATTTCTTTAAATAAAAAAAAAAACACACACACAAGATCAACAGTATAAAACTTCCAGATCTGAATTCTTATTACAAAAAAGGTACAAGGTCTAATTCCCCATTTAAGCCTGGAAGTTTAGTTCAGTATTTCAGTATATAGATCCAAAAAGACTCTCTGTAAAAGCCTATTGACCTGGGGACATGTTCTATTCCGGTTATCTTCAATGTATTTGGGCTACCATGACAATTAACAATGTATTTTTATTTAGATCTGGACCCAAATGGGTCAAGCACTGCTCATGGACACCATCCCGGCTGAGCCTTGCCCACAGAGCTCATCACAGACAGACTGTGACGTATCAGAACAGCTCCAAGACTCAGCACCCAAGGACAACTTTCTGGAAAACAGCCAGGGAAGCCAGGACAACATATTTCAGCCACCAGAAACAGCAGAGCCACAGCCCATCTCACTAGACACATTATCCCTCTCTCCAGCATCTCCACTTCTAAGCTTCTCACAGAAAATGGAGGAACTGGTTTATGCTGGGACCAGACTCTCCCACTCTTTTGCTGCAAGCCCCCAGATATCAACTAAAAAATGGCGGGCCCCACAACCACCAAAGCCTGTGGGCCCAGCTTGTCCTCCTCCTCCAGTGAGAGCTCTCCGGCCGCTGCCACAAAGGCAGGGCCCGAACCCTCCATCTGCTGTAGGTGAACCAAAAACAACTGATAATTTCTAATCAATGACTTAATAACCACAAACAACCTGGATTTTATGTTTCTAAACGAAACATGGCTAGAAGACAGCTGCAGTGCAATGGTCCTCAATGAAACAGCCCCTCCTAACTTTACTTTCATGAGTGTCTGCAGGACTGTTAGGAGAGGTGGAGGTGTAGCTGCTCTATTTAAAGATGTCTATCAATGCAAGCAAGTGTCATTTGGTCAGTACTTGTCTTTCGAATATCTAGGGATTGTGTTGAAAGGTGCACCACGCATTCTGTTTATCATTATTTACAGGCCTCCAAAATACTCTTCAGCAAAGGCTGGAAATGCTATCACAGAAATGCTATCAATGATTTCCTCAGAGTTTGACTGTTTTGCTATTGCAGGGGATTTTAATATTCACATAGATAATGCAGAAAAATCAACAGCAGTTCAGAGTATAAAAAGACAATGCAGAAAAGCTGGCGGATGTAGCAGAAGACGAAACTTGAAATCCACTATAGCGTCTATAAAGACAGCCTTCGTGCTTTCAATGTGGAACTAGGCAAAGCTAGACAGTCATTCTTCTCAAACCTTATAAACAGTAACTTAAACAACACTCACACTCTTTTTGCTACTGTTGAGAGACTGACAAACCCCCCAAGTCAGATTGCCACAATCGTTTTCTATTCTTAACCGTTTTAAATTTATTTGAAACCTCTTAAATACATTTTTTAATAATTTTCAAAGTTTTTAAATTAAATTCATTGTTTTATTGTTGTGATTATTATTTTTTTCTTTGCTTTTATGTAAAGCACTTTGAATTACCATTGTGTATGAAATGTGCTATATAAATAAACTTGCCTTGCCTTATTCAGACCAATTGTGTATGTGAAGCCTTTTCTTCAACATAACCTATAGACTTGTACATTTTAATAAAGATAAATGTTTTTGTGGGTTCCAGATCAGCATCTTTCTATCCTTAATTTATCAAGATTATTATATGCAAATAAGATGTATTTTTCGAGAGCTTGATTACTTTGTTTTCCTTGCACAGCTTTGTGTCAAATAGCATCATGCTAAATTAACTTCATAAACATGCCTCAGACTTCAAATGTTGACTTGGTCTATTTGTATTCATGAACTGGGTCATTCCTCAGGGGTTTGCATTATGTTTTATTTCAATATTTACCAGTGGGATACGGACTGTTGCTATGGCTTCCACATGGGCTACAGATGATAAATCTGGTTGTTAAAGCATGTTGACAGACAATGAGGTTTGGGACCAATCAATGAAGAGACTCGCACGCAGTGAGTCACACAGAAAGACATTGATCATAATTTTTTTGTGTTGATTTAAACTTGTTTGTTGATTTTGATTCTCTCTCTACTCTGTTGTAGAGTTGTATTTTTTATCTTGTCAAAATTAGCTGTTTTCAATCATGAACACTGCGTGGAATACTATGTCCCACAATGCAATGCACTCAAGTGTGATGCATTAAACTGTATCTGCAGTAATTAATATGGCAATACAAAATTGCAATAAAAAATGGAAAATAACAATTTCCAATATGATAAATGGATGTCACTTAGTTAACCTGCAATGTAATGTGGTCATGTGATAATGTAGCATACTGCTGCTTGAATCATACATTGTGGAATTATATATATATATATATATATATATATATATATATATTGCAGTACATAGTGTAATATACAGTGTTCAGTAAGCAGTATTTATTATTCCATTCTGAACACAGCCGATGTCAGGCTGCCATGGAAATCTGTCGAAGGAAATTAAATGAACATGGTGACTTGCTGTTGGAGGTGGTGTATTATGGGATGTCCTAAGTGTGTTTCTCTCTCAAGCGTAACCTTGAGTAGAACAAAAGACTGTCGAACCGACCCTGTGTGTCCTTGTTTTTTTCTCTCCCATTCTCTTCTCCATTTATTTCCTCGTTGGGGTTTCTGTCCTACTCTGACCTCTCCTGTCTGTTTCATTTGTAAACACAGAACAGAATGAAGCCATGTGGTCACCTGTACACTAAAACACGTTTGTCTGTTACTGCTTGAATAAGCAGACCATTTTACACTTCACAATGTCTGAATATCAAATTTGTTGCGGTTAATGGCTTCAGTAATACTTTGTCATTCACCAAACCACAGTGTTTCTGGCAGTGGCGCTGTGCCACTACTAAATCCACAGCAAAATAAACTATATTTACTCCATTTATGAGTTTGCGCTTTGAACTGAATGCAGTGAGATAAAGGCTGGGTGCCGCAAAACAGTTCAAAGACAATAAATTGACAGCATGTCTTTCAATTACAACTCCCCCTGCTGCAATGAGAAAATTCTGTAGGAAACACTGCCAAAGCGATTAACTTAACTGAATCAAGTGATCACATCTGACTGTGCAAATATAGGCCTACAGTATTTATTATGGTTTATTCCAATAACTTCAAGGTGAGTCTCACCTCAATATCTGGCCGTGCCAGTAGCAGAGAGATGTTGGTGCTGTCCTCTCTGGTCAGGATGGCCACAGCTTCCTCTCTGTTCTGCACATCCATCCCATTTATCTGAGCACAGATACACATTAACATCATTTCACATCACATATAAAGTTTATATAGCTGTCAGAAGTCTAGCATTTTTTAATAAGAGTTCATAAAATTGTTTTAATTAGTTTTAAAGACAATGATAAACATCTTAAGGAGTTTGGATGGGGTATTTTTTACGCAGAGAATTAAAATAAATCCCCAAAATCAACATCTGCTAGTTCACTATTAAAAAGAATGCTGTTCAAGCCACTTACCTTAAACTCAACTTAATTTGAATGGTTGTTTATCACTGTTGTTTAATTACCTGCAATATTCTGTCTCCCTCACGGATTCGGCCATCTTTAGCAGCAATGCTATTAGGGTTGACCTGCAACAAGACAAGACAAGACACAGAAGATTGACTTCTCAGACATCTTTAAGGAATATTCCAGGTAAATACAAGCTGCTTGTTACCAAATAATTCAAACTACGCAACTTTTTGCATAAAATTACAAGTTACTTGGAGCACTGTTTTGGTACACTCAGAGTGTTGTGAGTCGCCTTTATGCTGTGTGGAATCCGTGGATGAATCTGATGGATTGGTGTATGTCTGTAAATAATGTCACTAGCTGGGTTTCCATCCAAAGTTGTGAATTTAACTTATGTGCAAAATTGGAATATCGCATAAAACATTTGAGAATAAAGCATGTCATTTCCATCCATCGAGTCAAAGAGAACAAAATCGCCACTTCCTGGTAATCTGGCAGTAAATATCACTAAGAAAACTGAATATAATAATAAATTACTTGTGCCTCAGAACAAGCAGACGAAACACACTAAATGCGGTCATTGCTTTCGGAGGTGGATGCTACTGTTTGGGAACGCAGTCCGAAAGCTCTCGGATTTCATCAAAAAATACCTTAATTTGTGTTCCGAAGATGAACGAAGGTCTTACAGGTTTGGAACCACGAGTAATTAATGACAGAACTTTAATTTTTGGGTGAACTGTCCCTTTAAGATGACGCCAACACTCACAAAGACTTCATATACATATAGACCAATTTGTAGTAGATGTCAGTTACGTCAAATGCAGCTGCGCGCGCATTGTGGTGGGAGAAAAACACTGGGAACAAGTGGAGGGAAACGGGTAAATTCCATAGAATAATCGAAAAAATTTATTGTTGTGCTTTTGGATGTCAGAATCGGAATGCAGATAATGTTTTATAGAATACTGTCGTCAAAGACGCCATTTGAAGCAAACAGACAGACTATGGATGAAACCTGCTATGATTATACCCTACTTTTAAAGCATAAATTAGATTTAAACAATAGGCCTACATAATATTCACATATGAAGTTCATAGTGGACATATTGCATTAGCCTGCAGTTACAGCATGAAATAGACTACTATTTAAACCTACAACATTTACCTATTTTATCTCACAATTCAGACTTTTTTTTCCTCGCAAATGCAAGTTTATATCTCCTAGTTTGGACTTTATAACTCAATTTAACTCAACAATTGCAATTTTGTCAATTCTGAGAGGGGAAAAAAGCCAGAAGTGTGGGATTATAAACTCATGATTCTGAGCCGAGGGGAAAAGCGAGAACGACGAGTTGATTTTTCTTATCAGAATTGTGAAATATAATCTCGGAATTGCGAGAAAAAAAGTCAGAATTTTGAAATACAAACTCAAAATGACATTTTTATTATTTTATTCCATGGCTTCCATAGACTGCTACTTTAAAACTGTCATTTTCTGACACCAGATAGACTCCGCCCATAAAAAAACGTCATCACTGTTTGCAAACACCAAATTGGTCTATATATCCCCTTTTATTTGTAAGCAACACTCCGTCAGATGACGCACAATTAAAAGATGAGTTTTGACAAAATGACAAAAAGACACTTTTTGCATTATCAAAATGACAGAATGCTGTGTTTTGCGTCTTGCGTCAGAGTTTTGCTGGCAAATAAACTAGGTATCTCTGAGAAAAAATAAACATTGTTCTTTTACATTTATCACCAACATTGTAAAGTGGCTTAAACAATGGTTGAACTTGCCCTTTAATAATGTTGAAGGGTAGTGTTTGACTGAACACATGACTTGTATTATCTTTGCGCTACTGTCATATGGACATTACTTAGTTGCCAGAAAATGATCTTCCCCACTGAGTCTCAGTCACCTCTGCTTGTTTAAAGGGGTCATATGATGCTGCTAAAAAGAACATTATTTGGTGTATTTGGTGTAATGAAATGTTTATGCGGTTTAAGGTTCAAAAAACACATTATTTTCCACATACTGTACATTATTGTTTCTCCTCTATGCCCCGCCTTTCTGAAACGCGTCGATTTTTACAAAGCTCATCGGTCTGAAAAGCGAGGTGTGCTCTGATTGGCCAGCTATCCAGTGTGTTGTGATTGGCCGAATACCTCAAGTGTGTGACGGAAATGTTACGCCCCTACCATACTGTGCTGCCCTGTCCAGCCGGAGCGACGAGACAAAAACATTAAAACATATTATAAACGAGGCATTTGTTGCATCCAGTTGGGACATAATTACGGATTATAATGACTTATACTGTCTTTTTACGGATTGCGTTGCATCGTGCCGCGTAAACATAAAACCATGTCTGCATTTGTGATCGGAGAAACGACAAACAACAAGCGCTACTCTACACTGCT
>NW_015505673.1:375805-408568 GCF_001515645.1 Sinocyclocheilus grahami
GCCGCGTAAACATAAAACCATGTCTGCATTTGTGATCGGAGAAATGACAAACAACAAGCACTACTCTACACTGCTCAAAACTCGCGTTTGAATCATCAGTGGCAAACTCTTTAAATATGAAAACGTACTTACAGGCTGTGAGTCAGAACAGCCGGCATTGTAGTCTACTCTCCCAGGATCAGGAAACAGTCCTCCATAAAATGCGCTGCACACATCTGAATATTTGGGTTGAAGTGTTCTGGAACAGTGTTGTAAATACAACTTAACCACTGATTTCTAGTCGTGTCCTCTTTTGGAAGACCAAACAAAGTAGTTTCGCTTTCACAACGAAACACACAGCGTCTTCACGACAAGGCGGCGGCAACAATACTACAGCGAGAATAAAAGTTACGCCTTCTTTCTTTGTGTGAACATTTGGGCAGCATTATGCAAATCTTCCCACATCATGAGGTAGACATGTGGGGGCGTGTTAGAACGAGCCGTTTTAGGTAGGCGTGGCTGACTCTTATCTTTGATAAAGAATATCTCTTTGGTTTTGAGACTTTAGTCTTTGCAACTTCAGGGATCTTATCTATTCACAATCAGCTTGTAACACTCCAAAGAGAAAGGGAAACTTGAAATCGCATCACATGACCCCTTTAAAGGATATTTTTTAATTGTAACCTTGAAACATGGTAAGTTTTGTAGTTACCTAGGGATTACTGCAAATGCCGTAGTAATGGTTACTTTTGTAGTTACTATGGTTTTACTGCAGCAGTCAAAGTTAAACCATGGGGTAACACTTTATTTTGATGGTCCCTTTTGAACATTCTGTTGACAATAAGTAATGTTGCACCTACATGTCTACTAACTCTCATTATAATATTAGTAGACTGTTTGCTTAATATCTGCTAACTCTTTATTGTCATGGTCTCCTAACAGACATTCTACTGACTATAAGTAGCTCTGCAAGTACATGTCAACTTAATTTAATCTAACCCTAACCCTACCAGTCTACTAATACTCTACTAACACTCTAATGAGAGTTATTAGACATGTAGGTGCAACGTTACTTATAGTCAACAGAATGTGTTAAGTTACCCTATTTAAAATAGTGAAACCAACCATGGTTATTGTAGTAAAACTATATGGTCGATTTTGTTTTTACTATGGTTTTACTGCAAGTGCTTTGGTAAAACCATGGTTAATTTTAAAAATAGTACAAATAATCGGGAATTGAATGCTCCTTATTTATGTCACTTTGGATAAAATATCTGATAAAAATAAATGTATTTGTATGTTTAATGTGTTCATTTAAAATATTAATAAATTGGCAACTGTTAATGAGAGTGGTGTGTATAGATTTGATTTCTGATTGTGTGGAAGGACATTTTGATTATGAACCACAGACTGACCGTGGGCCGCCAGCAAACATTTGTTATAAACCAGCGGACCACTGTCGGCTGAGTGGCGGCTGCCGCTGGAGCTCCGCTAGAATAACGATGAGCAAAACGCCGGTGAATCAGCTTTGCATCGTCCAAACATCGGCCGGAGAGCATTTACGATCAGATGCGACGTCTCTGCGACATACTCCTAATTAGCAAACGCTCTCTGAGCTTCATCGTGCCGACGGACCTTTGTACATTGCATCGACATCGGCCCGACGTACTGTATGTGTGCTGTGAGGGTCTGTTTTTCATTATATTTATGGACATGACGTAAATGACAGATTATGTATACTCTGTGTTGGGAAGGTTACTTTGGAAATGTAATGGGTTACAGATTACAAGTTACCCTATTTAAAATGTAATAAGTAGTGTAACTATTTCAATTGCTTTATTAAAGTAATGTAACTGATTACATTTGATTACTTTTTGATTACTTTTCTAAATTTCCAACTGTTTTCAACTTTCAAATCATTTTGAAACATTTAAAACCAGGGTTAACCTTACAATGCTCAACACTGATTACTGTCAGACGATCAGAATCCTTCATTAATCCTTCATCCACTTGAATTAAGATTATAAAAATTTAATTTTTAAAGCACAGCCATCACAAAATCAGACTTTAGCACCTCTTTTTACTTTGAGATCATTCTAATACAGATTTAAAAGCATAACAAGAAATAGTTGAATAGCTATGATAATGTTTTTGACATGAAATCTTTGCATAGCAAATATGACCGGAGACACTGGAATCTAACAATGCCTTGGAACAAACAGTTAATCTTACAATATAAAGCATATTCACAAACCCAAATAGGAAATAAAACAGTTATCAAATAAGCATGTGTCCTATTCTGTGTCCAGAACTCTTGAAACATCGGTGTCTCATATTTTAGAGCCGTCCATGCAATTTGGGAAAGAAAGAAATCAAATCTGTGTGTGTGTGAAAATATATGTAACCCCCTTTGTAATCTTTTACATTTTCATAAGTAACTGTAATTTAATTACACATTTTTTTCTCAGTAACTGTAACTGATTACAGTTACACTTATTTTGTAATTGAATTACGTAATTCTGTTACATGTAACTTACTGTGTATACTGAAACGAAGGCAACCTGGGAACTTAATGCTTTTGATGGGCAAGTGCTTCCAGTCAAAACACTGAAAAATGTCTATTTTTAGCATTTATTCTGAAACTATAAAATATCCATGTAAAATTTTACTGTAAATGCATTACTGCGCATGCGTTTTTTAAATTATTTTTCAAAAACAGAAATAGTTTAAAATGTTTCAGATCGACAGCATCTGTGACATGTATAACCTATATTACTTCTTTACAATACACCATTTGCTTTAAGTGGGTGATTTCTGCAATATAAACACGTTGAGTTAAAGGTGACGAGTAATTTACAAAAACAATGACAGTCAAGCTGTGTCAGGCTGGTCAGGACGCTCAAACAGCAATGTTTTGATAGTGCCATTTTAATGTTTTGGATTTAATATGGCATTTTATTTAAATGGATGCTTTATCTAACACTGCAACATAAGTGCATAGGTTCACAGTCCTCCCTCAGCCATCATTCATAATTCATCGGTCAGCAGATTCCCATTATTCCCCATTTCTCACCTCTCCCACATAGATACCCAGATCCTCTTCATCATCAGTGCGATAACACACCATTAGCCCCAGTTTATCTTGCTGACAAGATTTATACAGTTCCACCTCCTTAAGGAAAACAGATAGTGAGAGAATTAAACAAACAGAGATAAGACGCTTCTCCAGCAGTATTTCAGGCTAAAGCAAACGTATATTCGAGGATGTTTAAAGAGACAGTGTTGACCTCATACTCCAGGTCATCTTGTCTGTCCACCTCATGTTGACTGATGTCAAAGTAGTCCGTTGGGTCGTAGTACACATGGTCAATAGCAGGGCTGAGGAGAGAAACAATATCAAAGAGCAAAATATATAATTAACCACTAGAGTGACATGCAGAAATGAAAAGTCAGAGAAAAGCAGTGTTAGTGTTTGTAAGTGTAACATGTTATTTGAGGCAATGCATACAATTGTTAATAGTTTTTTTTTCAAATAGTTAATTATCTATTTTTGCAATGCATTTAAACTTTGACACGATGATGACAATCAATGCAATTCTCGTGTAAATATATTTGTGTTTTTGCTGTAAAGGAGAGTGGGGTAAGATACTTTTTTACTCGTGTCAAAAAAAAAAGTCTAGTAAAGTAGCTCCATATAATCTTTAGACAAATAATTGTTTAGGTTGTGTACATTTGCGATTCACTAACAAGTATCATAAAAATATATTTATATACATAAATATGTAAAAATGTTTCAAATATATGGTCACTTGACAAAAAAAAATATGTGCAAGAAATGCTCTTTCCAGTGTAAGAACAGCCCTAACTAAAAAGTATCTGACGTAAAAGAGGTATGTTCTGTAAAAGGTACACTAACATTCAAAAGTTTGGAGTTTTTTTTTTAAAAGAAATTAATGCTTTTGTTCAGCAAAGATGCATTCAGTTGATCAAAAGTGACAGTAAAGACATTTATAATGTTGTAAAAGGTTTCTATTTTAAATAAATCCTGAAAAAATGACGGTTTACACAAATATATGAAGCAGCAACTGTTTTTAACACTGATCTTAATCAGAAATGTTTCTTGAGCAGTATATTAGAATGATTTCTGAAGGATCATGTGACACTGAAGACTGGCGTAATCACAGGAATAAATGTCATTTTACAATATTTTCAAATAGAAAACAGTTATTTAAAATTGCAATAATATTTCACAATATTATTACTTTTTGTATTGTATTTTCGATCAAACAAATGCTTGATGAGCATAAGATAATTCTTTAAAAAAGTTCAAATCTTGCTGACCCCCAAACTTTTGAACAGTACTGTAATTAGTTATTGTTATTATATGTATAGTGTACACATATCATAATAGCACTGATTTTGCTAGTACTGTTCCCTAACATTGACAACCGATGTCTGTTCTCAAAGCCACACTTACAGCTGGCTGAAGAGGTAGGGCTCTGGCATGGGCGGCAGAGGGGGGGAAGGAGGTGACGCTGGTCTGTTGTGATGGACGGGTCTGCCTAATGTCACCATGTGCTGGAAGCTAATATCTGTCTGTGTCCCGCTGTCCACACAGTCAGTCATTACCGTCGTCCCTCCAGCAGCTCCAGGCACAGCTGCTTTCCTCCTCGGACCCCACCTCATGCTCCTCCGGCAGCGCAGCGCATGCAGGCTCTGCTCCTGAGAGAGCCGCGACAGGCCTCTACTGTTCACCTGGACAAATGCATACATGTTCAGGAGATTACCGCTTTGAATTCTACAACGTTAGAGGTTAAAAAGACCAAAAAAGAGATCTTGCTATCTGTTTTCCTTGATATTTTGTAATGAAAGCACTTGAAAACATACTTTTACATAGCTCAATCCAAAAAATATTTTTTTTAAAGCTGAAAAAACATGGTTATCAAATTACTGCCCACATTTACACATTAGCAACAAGTTCAGCAGCACGATTAGTTGATTTTTATAGGTTATGTACAGACAGAAGACAACAAAAAGAGCCTGTTGAAAGACCAAAGAGAGAATCTGAATGAATTCTAATTAATAAATTGTGGTTGTGACCAGTTATTTTTATATACTTTTATAAATTTTAGCCAAAATTCAGCTTTAAAATCACAGTAATAAATTACATGTTACAATATACTTAAATAGAAAACAGTTATTTAAAATTAGTAATATTTTAATTAGCTTTTATTTTTATATTTTCAGTTTTTATTAAGTTATATATATATATAACAAAAATTACGCTGTATTGATGTGCGCATACCCAGTAGCGCCAAACGTATCCCTTCTATGGGGGTAGAATTGTTGCTTAATTCCAAATAAATAGATTATGATCCACAAATAAATAGAATGAGATCCACAAATAAATCTAAGAGTTTCAAAAACAGGAATTAAATTCACAAATAAATTGAATGTGTGATTTGTCCTTCATGTCACGCCTCGTCCAGTGTAGACAGTATCACTGATTATAATGATCTCTATTTGCTATGTATCTGAATGTCTTGAGTAGACAGTGGGTGGAGTCCACGCATTTGGCTTTGTCAGCATTTTGTGAATAGAAATGTTTTAAAATCCACGAATGCGTGCAGTGATCTACAAATGCACTGGACGCGATTCACAAATGAATGCCGACCAAAGTTGTGTTTGTGACAAAAAATATTTGTGAATGTTTTTTATTAGCAAATCTCATTTTATTTATTTGTGAATTTAATTCAAAAAATATTTAGTTTTATTTGTTGGCCCTAATATGCACAGTTAATTATTCATTTATTTATCGTAAGTAATCATCATTGCAAAAAAAAAATTTTAAAATAAAAAACTCCACTGTTATCACACATAGCAGAATTTCCTCATATCGTGCTGGACTATTAGAAAGGCAAAATCAATGTAAATCAGTGGATATGTCTGCTATAATAGGATAGGTGTGTTAAGGCCAGTTGGAGCTAAACTCTGCAGGGCATTGGCCCTCCAGGATCTAGTTAGGAGACCCCTGTCCTACAGAGTTGTTACTTTGCACATGCTTTTTGATCATTACAAATAATAATGTAAAATGATTTTCTTAGAATAGGAGATATGCTGTCTCTCGCATCACATACATTATCATTAGTTAAGTATGTGGTCTTGAAGAGGATCCTTTTTTTTCTCTCATTTGGACTCGGACTTGACTTGGACTCAAACCTCTTTGGACTCGGTCTTGACTCGGTCTCGACTAGTCCTGGTCTTGGACTTGTCTTGGACTCGACAAAGCTGGACTTGACTACAGCTCTAATTTTTAGCAACTTAAGTTTTTTAAGTTTAAGTTTTTCATCTAATATGTAATATTTTTCTTAATTTTAGCTTTATTTCAATTATCGAAAACAATTTTAATAGATTTAGTTTTAGTTAACAACAACACTGGTTGTGACTGTTTTTGGGAAAAAAACTGATTAATTACACTAAAAAAATAATAATTAAAAACAGTATATGTGTTATTCCTTTAACAGATCATTTTTAAGAATGTACAAACCATAAAAATCTAACACAGGAAGTGAGAATGATATCTTGCATTAATGTTCAAGAAGATCATTGAAGAAAGAAGTCTTCACAATGTGAGGGAACAAATTCAACATAAAAATGTTTGTTAGTATGAGTGAACAGCTGTTGGACGTTCATCGATGTACATAACAAAACAAATTTGATAAACACACCGATGTACCAGAAGTGGTTAGTTAAAAGGATAGTTCACCCAAAAGTGAAAATTCTGGTATCATTTACTCATTCTCATATTCTAAAGCCCATGGCTTTCATTCTTCCGTGGAATGCAAAAGAAGATATTTTGAAGAATGTTTGAACTGTTCATGCATTGAAAGTCAGTAATGTGCGAAGCAACATTGGACCTCACTGACTTTGTCATTATATGGACCAAAAAATAAAAATAAAAATGTCATTTGTGTTTCACAGAAGAAAGAAAGTCATTAGGGTTTGAAAAAATGAGATGAATAAATGATGACAGATTTTATTTATTTATTTATTTGTTTGTTTTGTTTTTGGGCGAGCTTCCCCTTTAACATGAGCACTGATAACAACATAACATCAAAACATATCTACAACAGTCACTAGTCGCAAGGAACACCCAACATTTACGCAACACTTAGACATAAAAAACTAAACTTTTATTCCAACCTCCCCATTAAAAGAGCACAGCATGCCGTTTATCTGCCCCCTCTGTGGGAGAAAGAGAAGGAAGAATTAAGATGGGGAGAAAAAAAGCATATCCAAGTAGAAAGTCCAGTTCATTTAGTGCTGAGAAGACAGTCGAGAAACTGCGATAAGGGAAACTACAAACAACTCAGCAGAATAAAGTCTCATGGTGACCAATGACCACAATACTCAATATCTGCAAAGAAAAGGGTTTTAAAAGCGTGTGTTTAAGGGTTTAATGTATAGGATATAGTATGTAGATATGAAACTCGTGAAGATTTCTTTAACACATCGGTCATGTCATTAGTGACTCCGGGCAGCGAATTGCATGCAAGTCCAGTTCTTGTCTACCTTTGTGATGAAGAAGTGAGTTTAATTGTAATGAATGTGCATTTGTAGTGTACTTCAAATCTTGAAAGTATTTATTTTTAAACCTGTACTTGCAGATAATGTAATATCTAATGAATATAAAGCCACTTAAGTTGAACTTAAATAGCGTTCACTTACATGACTGTAACACACTTTTAAAAAGTTCACTTTGTAGTAATGGTCAATTAAAAGTTTCACTTTAAAGTACATTTTAAATCATTATGTTTTCTAATGTAATTTTAATTAAGTGCACTTGTATTGATGTTGACTTACATACTAAAGAACATGTAAATGCGTAAATACAAATACATTTAAATACATGACATAAAAGTTTCAATAGAGATGATATTAAGGCATATTTAGTTTACCATAAATTTTTGTCAGTACATTCAGCAGTACACTAACTATAGTTCAAAGATGTACTTAAGTCCAGCTTAAGTGGGTCAAAAGTACTCTGCATTGCAGTTAATATACATTTTAAATATAATACATTTTTGTTTAAGTGCAGTTAACATGCAATTAAGTGTCCAAATTAAGTTTTCAATTAAGTATATTCTTTTAAAGTAAGTTCTTTCATTATTTTGTAATATGTACTCTTTTTAAGAGTACATGGATGAGAAAAGTCTGAAACACCAAAATGTTTGCCAGTCTTTAATTTTCTGTTGTGAGATTGTGAAGTGATTACAGAGAGCCTATCGCAGATCATCTTTGACCTCTGACCTCTGTGCCTCTCTGACCTTTCCCAGAGGCTTATGAAGCCCTAACGTTTGTATGAAAGTGATCCCCTCTAAGTTATTCCTCTGTGTTTATGTGGAGGTATGGATGAGACCGGTAATCCCTGCAGCGAGAGCGATTGGTGATTAGGGATTAGTGTGATAATATTCAGCAGGATTCTGATGGAAACAGTGTGAGTTTCAGGCTCAGGTCAGAGTGGGCGGCTTCGTCAAAGAACACCGAGCTACTACAACAGCCAGAAAACCCAGAGTAAAGACACTTTTCCTCCCTCGCTTTTCTCCTCCAGTGACTCCGATTTAAATTCTGCTGCTCTAAATACTGCGTGAAGTAGTAGAATTAGTATGGATGAAGTTATTCCTCACAGACGCACACACTGCAGTTTCTGAGAGAGTCATGGATATTCATTAATAGGCCTGTGCATGAATTTTTTTTTAAAGAAATTTGCCTCGATTTGTGCCTTGCAGGCTTTGCATAACCAAAACCCCCCGCAAGCCTACAATTACAAATCTGTAAGCCACAAAACACAAGTACTACTACGCAAGTCTGATTTCACACATCATTCATCGCAGTGTTGTATTTTCTTTGTTTGCACAAGGGGTGCAATAGCAGGCAATGCCATGAACTGTCAATTTTATCTTTCATGTCAACTACTGTAATGTCAGAGCGACAGTTCAAGATAATCATTGTTTTATAATAGAGTTTCTGCTATAGTGATTATTCATTTATGTTTTTAATTAGGGGTGTGCAAACCGTTTTCATAATCAACAAGTTATTGTTAAGACATCACAGTATAATTAGTCTGTGTCATGTCCACCAACCCATGATCAGATACATTGGTTTATGGACCTAAGTTTAGCCCCTTCAAATACAGGACAACTGAAATATAAAGTTATAAATAAAATAAGGTGATAAAGGTCAATAAAAATATGCACGTTCGTATGGCATATAGTGTATGTAAACATACAGTACAGGTACGCATAAAGGCACTGTGCATATGCACAAGGTATTTTTAAAAAGTGACGGTGATTTTTAAAGGTGTCCCATACTCAGAATTAGTGCTCTGCAGTTCACCCATCCAAGTGCACACACACAGCAGTGAGTAGTGAACACACACACACACACACACACACACACACAATAAATGTATTTATTTATTTATTGTTAAAGGGGAAGTCGTGGCATAATGGTTAGAGAGTCGGACTCGTAACCCAAAGGTTGCGGGTTCGAGTTTTGTACCGGCAGGGATTGTAGGTGGGGGGAGTGAATGTACAGCACTCTCTCCCACCTTCAATACCACGGCTGAGGCGCCCTTGAGCAAGGCACCAAACCCCCAACTGCTCCCCGGGCGCTGCAGCATAAATGGCTGCCCACTGCTCTGGGTGTATGTTCACGGTTTGTGTGTGTTCACTGCTGTGTGTGTGCACTTTGGATGGGTTAAATACAGAGCACTAATTCCGGCCACATGTCACTTCACTTCAAACGTTCAACTCACAAGTTTTCTCAGTAGTCTTCTGTACTGTCTGTTCTTTCTATAGTATTGTATAAGCTCAGACTTATTGTGGGGCATTTGCCGACAATTACCTTGTCAGCCATCTGGAAATTTCTATACTAACCGGTTTGTCCCTCCAAAATCCATTTCAACACAATATTACTGCTGCTCTGTTGTGCCCAAATTTGCCACACAGGGCTAGAGGATTCATTGTCCCTCAGTTTTTAGTCTTGCTGTAGAGGCCACTTTTCTCCACTGTCATATCATTTCCAAGGATACGGCCGTCAGGGGCACTGGCTTTCATAAACGCAATCATGCACACAGCTTAACACGTCTTCACTAATCAGAGCTATAAACACACACACACACACACACACACACATTCTTGGAGCGTAGTTCGGACAAATGGTTTAATTAACAGTTAGCGATGATTTATTACATAGGAGATGTCCTCATCTCCAGCAAGGAGGCATTACTGCATCCCCAGACGCTAATTCAGACGGGCGTAATGCGGACTCCAGTCGCACGTCTGCTCCTGTGGCTGCAGGGTTACGGGTCCAGAGACAGATAAGTGATTGCAAAGGAACAGAGCTAGGTGTGGAGTGGAGACACAAAGACGTACGGCGACTGGTCTTCAGTATTCCTTATGAAGCTGGAGTAGAGAACAGAAGGGGGATGGAAGGGGAAGTTCAAAGAAGGTGACAGACAGAGAGAGACAAAACAGGGGGAAGGGAAAGAGAGCATGATGAGGGAGATACAGAGAGACTAGCTCAGCCTCGACCTCCTACATGAGCGGCGTTATAACCACGACTGGTGCTACAGGGGGTCTCGGGGGTCACATTGGCTATTAAATACAACCTAAGGATATAATTAAACTGTCATTTATTTGTATTATTATTACTGACATTATTTGTATCTTATTTAACAATGCATTATAATATCTAAGTGCTATGTATTGAATTCATAATTACATTTCTTGTCTTATGTTGTTGTTGTCTTATTTCTTGTCTTATGTTATGTTTGTTGGATGTTGATTATATTAATCAGCTGCAGCTTTAATGAGGGGAACAGATGCTACTGTTATTTGGTTACTGCTGTTTTGAATTAAACACCATGCCAGACAGGGACTTAGTATCAAAATAATAGTTCGCTTTTCATATTCATCATACCTCTCTCATGGTGCGTCTTATTCAAGTTTGTTGTCTTTCAACCTTTGGCTGATGTTACTTCAAGCTGCATTTGTTTTTGGAACAAACATTGTGCACTAATTGAATTACAGTTGAATTCAGTAGAGTTTTAGCATGTTGCTAAGCTAACAGTATAATACTGTAATGAGTTGTGAAAAAAAGACTATAGCTTACTTTTAAAAAAGTGCGTATTACAGGAATCGTATACTTTAAAAGCTCTTAAGTGTCAACTGAATTTTGCCTTTTCAGACACTTAATTGCATGTTATTTACAATTAAATGTGTATAGTTTATTTAGAGTCTGTTAAGTAGGACTTAAGTACATCTTAACATGTAATTTTATAATAATTTCTGTTGAAATATTTCTCTTTGAAATATGGTTAAAGTTTACTGCTGAATATACTGTCAAGCATTTATGATAAAACTAAACTATTTTTTAATGTAATTTCTATTGAAACTTGTATGTCGTGTATTTAAACATATTTGTAATTACACATTTGTGATGATAAAGTTGCAATTTAGTATATTTAAAGTATGATAGTCAACACATCACAACACATCACAATAAGTTTACTTTAAAGCATAATGATTTTAGGTAAAACGTATGCGCACTTTAAGAAATGTAGTCATTAAAACATACTTTCTTATTAAGTACACCTAATATTTCATTAATATAATATAAGAACACAAATGTCAGATGAAATAGTTGTGAAAAATTTAGAATTAGGTGAGTTGTGTTCATAATCAACATTTTTATTGCTTTGTCTGCCATCTTTGATTTTCATTGCAATGCATTCTGGGATTGCTATCCCCACAAATAATATATACAGACTAATTGTTTAGCCAAAACAACATGTAATTATACTGCGTACCTTTAAAACAGCCTGTGCATCTGGTCCTGATGCTACTGAGGCATCTCTCCAGACTTTAAAACAGAGTGAAATAGCGGGGAGATTGAAGGTGAAGTAGTTAATGGGATGAATATATATAATGGTGAGATGGCTGGTTTGCCTCTTATCTTGTTCCATCATGCTCTTGGATGGGTTTTAGAAATGGTCTTGGGTGCAGATTGCCACATGGTTTGTGTCTCCAGCAGCACAGCGGCACAAGGGGACAGATTGTACTAGGAATATATAATCTTTGAATGTGTAATGTTATTTTCATGCAGATATTGGCTGCACCCTTCAGAGCGTTCTACACCATTACCTGCAGAACACAATCAAATGAATCTTCTTTTTGTGGCCAGTGAAGGCCAAAAATAGTATCTGCTATTTATTTAGTTATTGATTTACACACACACACACACACACACACACACACAGTGTGTCACAGCTTCTGTTTTTGGATAAAAGTATCCTTTAAATTTAGTCAGCATTTAGAGCGATCTCTTAAAATAACATTATAATGTGTATACTACTGTAATACAATATTGTGAATTTCTTTATGCCTTTTATTTCCTAGTGCATAATTAGTTAAAAGTTACAGTAAGATTACATATAAGATTACTCTCAAGATATATGATGCATTGTTAGTGCATTGTCTTTCAGCGTTTATAATATTTTCATCAACAGTATGTTTTAATCGAAATAGTGTAACAATCACTGTGATGGTCATTTGTCTCCTAATTTACGTTATCAGTGATTAAATAAAAAAGAAAAAAACTTTGTTAACGACAAAAATCCTTTGTTTACTGCTGTTGCATAAAACAGACATCGCCCATCTTGGTAATGCCCAGCAGCAGCTATTTTTAAGATGGGTTGCCAGGATTAGTTCAATAAAATCTGACAAAAAAGAAATAAATTAAGTAAAAAAAAATTATTTGCTCCAGTGATAATGTGCATGCGAGTTCAAAATAAAAGTTTCCTTTAGTAATATCCATAAATGATCAAATTCGTATCATTTCACATTTAAATCAAATTTACATTCAAATGGTAATTAGTTTACACTGAACCGAAACTCTGAAAAGGCAGCCATAAACTGCTTAAATCATCTAAATTCAGGCAGATTTACTGAATAGAATGTGTTTGTGTTAGTCCATTTTATATTGCTTCAGAAGTCCCATATTTCAAAACACCCTTAATACAGTAAATAGGTATATAGTGTATTTTTGCAAACTAGGTATGAGAACCAGTTAATATGGGCGTCAAAATGAATATGCATTGCTTAAATGTTCCAAATGTGAGATTTGTGAAACTTTTGGCTTTTTAAATCGAAAGGCGTAACTTCCTTTCCTATAGCTGCCACATTGAGCAACACGATCTTGACAGTTTTTTTTCTCTTCAACAAGTGGTCTGTCTTTAGGATTAAACAAGTGTTGTGCACTACAGAGGGTTTATTTAGCATCTAATGGTACCTCGTGTGTGCTACTGTGGAATATTGACACCTGTTTTGTGGAGCACACACAGCATCTGAGAGTGTGCAGGAGGTGAGAAGCATACTAATGCTGCCGCTCGTTCTCCTGGGACTCCTGTCTCACAGTGGCTCGGAGCAAACGCTCTCTAGATACAACCGCTCAGAGCTGGGTGCACCAATACGGTCTCACATGTACCTTTAAAACCTTTTGTTGAATTACTAAACCTGTAGCTGCAGTAAAATTTCTCTTTGTCTCTGAGATAATACTCATAATTCATTTCCATTCTGTAGAATTCGTCCCAAATCATCTGCATATTCTGACAGTTTCTAGACATCTGGACATTAAAAATACATGCATGCTTTCTGTCTCTTTATTTACCTCCATTCTAATGTATAAAGCAGCTGGTAAACTATTTGAGATTAATGCTTTAATGTTCTCATTTTGTTTTGTTTGTAAAAATAAACTATGCAGAACTCATATCATACCCTGCAGACAGTTTGTCAAGGGAATACATATCTACTGAAGCACCATGAAGCAGAGCGATCCTTTCCTACTGTGGGCCTGCTGCTATGGATTTATTCAAATGAAATACAAAGTTATGTACGAAAGCCTCTTGAAAAACAAACCAATTGGATCATTTTATAGCAGGCATTGTTTGTGCAATCAGCTTTTGTTTGTACGGAGATTCATTGTTTCATTTTGTAGTCACGTACACCACGAGGGAGTCTAAACATCTCCACTGTTTAGTCTGCATCTCTCCTCTCTCCGTATTTCTCATTATTTATTTCTCTTTGACGTCTAAAACATGACTTTGTTTGAAAAACCAAATGAGCTTTGGAATACTCTACTTAGGCAGAAGCTGTCTTAACAGTCACTGATAGGTTTCACACAAATATAGGGACCTGATGAAATGGTAACCTTCATTCTGTGAAGTCACTTGAGGTTCTCACGCGACTGTTTATTTGGAATCTTGCATAAACCTAACCCGAACCTTCTTTGCAGCAAATACGAATCTTGCATGAGTTACTATCTTGATAATAGAGCTCCTGCTGACCAGAGAGATTTGAATAAATTAGTTGATTCCAATAGGGTTTGGCAACCTAGGCTTGTTGAAAAAACCTGCCTCTACCTACATTTTTGCAAAACCCCAGAAATGCGCACAGATACATTCACTGCATTTTCTGCTGAAGCGAACACTAGTGGCAGTAAAACACCAATGTCTTTTTTGTTCATATTCTCAAAAATTATGATTACAGAGGCAGATTATGTATTATTAAAGACTCATATGCATGGCTTTTCTGACATAGTAAACTTGCTTGGTAGCACACCTGGTACAGCACTGCATTTTAGATGTGGAGTGCTCGGGTGCCACAGAACAACAAGTTATGATACTCGATAAACAGCTCAAAGACTTGTAGAAGCAAGGTAAAATAGCAGGGTTGCTCCAGCAAACAGGCACGTGCAGAGGGGGGTGCGGTGGGTGCTTGAGCACCTGCCCCTTTTCCCCTTGATGCCCAAAGTGCCCTTTTGTCAAGGCTTTTTGTCAAGGCCTGCCCAATCTAACTATTAGTCAAATTAATGAATAATAATTTAGCCGTAAATAAAAGTATCCACATGATGATGACCTTTCACCTGACGATCTCATCAGGGACGATCCCTCACGTTCAGACACCTTTAATGTAGCGCACTACCAGGATGCCTTCATAACGTCCACGGCTGCCGGTAAGTGCAGTTCTCAGCGGAGCGGTGTGCTTGTATACTTATATTGTATACTTATATAAGAACTGCGTGAAGAGAGCATGCACAGCTGCTGTTTATATTGCTGTGTGTAGCCTGTGGAAGTAAGGTTAGCTGCAGCAAAGGGGCTATAATATTTTTGTTCAATATTTTCCTAATGACAATTTTATGATCTGCTACTACGAGCACCATTTTCCCCCATTTTTATCACAGAATAAGGCAGGAAATATATTTTATAGTTTCTATAGGCTACTAAATAATGTCAATCAGTACTGCATTATTCATATAGTTTATTTATTACCTGGAGATAGTTTGAAAAACACACATAAACCGTATATTTTCGCAATCGTGTGTTTATTGTCTTGGTGTTTTTTTTTCTGCTTTTTATTCAGTTCAGCTACAGCCATAGTCGGATGATTTTGTCCACATTAGGGATTTCCTGTACATCATAAGTTATTACTTCTATATGGGTCTGTTTTGGACTTTCTGCATGAGAGCGCACTCCGGCGTCGAGGATGAATTAAACACACACTTCATCCAGATATTCACTTCTCCTCATTTTGGATACTAATAAAACGTCAGGTCATGCATAGACTATCGATACTGTCTCTTTGAATTTAAATCTAGAAACCTCTACGTGAACACACCTGCCCGAAAAAAGTGCAGGAGACGAATTTACATTTAATTAAAACTAAATATTAAAAATGCAGCTAGTGTTCTACACACAGCAATATAAACAAAGGTGCCTGTTCTCTTTCGTTCTTGCTGTTTGATTGGGAAAAGTTTAAAGAGCGTTGAGGGGTCTTGTCTTTATGTTTTCTGACTAAAAACTATTACTTTGAACTTATATTATTACAGTATTTATCTAAAAAACGTAGAGTGCCTTAAAAATACTTATCACAACACTGATATAACGTATAACTTATACTGATGGCTTATACTGGTTTTCTCATCCTCCGATTTATACGTATCAATCCTGTTTATTATCATTATCATTCAAAAAATTAATAAATTCAGAACAGGATTAGAATATAATTCTATTTTAATAAGACAGAAATATTTTTTTACTACAACAACAGTAGTGTTTACAACAGCAAAACCACCACACCCTGTAAACTCAGTAATAATAATAATAATAATAATAATAATAATAGGCCTAATATAATTCAATTTCTAATTCCAGAGTGATTAAGAGGTGCAAAGAAAAATTTCTTTAGCTTTTAAACTATTTTCTGTTCTGCGTTTCTTTTTCAAAACTGCGTCACGGCATTTGCTGCTGTATCAATACAAAGCAAATGCCTTTTTATCTCCAGATTGGTTGTTACCAATATTAATTAGGGTTAGGGTAGGTGGTACATTGTTGTTAGGCATGATAGTTTTAGAATTTTAGCACCACTTATCATTTTATTTCAGCAATACATACAACAACCGATGTTGTAAAATATTGCTACACTCACAATCATCTGTTTTGGATCAAACTGAACATACTGTTAGCACTTACTGGACATTTCACTTTGAAAGTGCTGCTAAAAAGCAATGTAATATTGTAATATTAATTTTGCCACAAGCATGTTTTTCCAATAAGCCTAAATTGGTTTTTGCCTTAAGCGTCTTATTATAATAACAACATGATTTTTTATAAGTACAAACTTTTATTTAATTTAATTTATTTATTTTTACTTCAAATTTTTTTTTGTATTGAATGAATATATTTACATTGACATTCTTGCTCACACACCATATTGAATGATTTTTTTTTTAACTGGTTCATCATTTATTGCACATAGATAATCTGTATTGCAGTCCTTTGACTTGACCTCTGACCCTCTCATTTATCCTGTACATACCCACATGTCTGATACACCTGTATGTGCACATACCGATGAGGTGAAGGATGAACTCACTGTTGACACTCATTTCCATATTGAATAGATCTTGATCTCTCCCCTGACGATCAATTCCACTGGGATTAATTAGACACACATAGTGCTGAACCCTCATTAACATACTCCTGTGATATGATCTGCTACAAATGTGCCATCTGCGCATGGGTGTGTGTGTGTGTTCAGAGGTCTGGGAGATTCCTTACTCCTAAATTATGCAAAAGGATAAAACAGCTCCAAGTTGACTTTTACGTTTTCTGAAGAAAATATGAGTGTTGCAGAAGTCACACCACGATGATAGGGTGTTGTGGATGATTGCTATGCAGTGCTAAGAATTTCTGAGCGTTTTAGCATGTTTCTCTACTGTTGCTGTTGCCAATATTCTGATATGTCTTTCAGTGTCATTTTGTCGTTTTATCATCTGCCAGTCTGAAATTGTAAAGTCTAAGGTATTCTTTGGTTTTTAAATGTACGCTAGGGTGTGCAAGCAGTGTGCAACTTAAATTTCATCAACAGTAACTGTATACTGTATGAGTACATCCAGATTTGAATATTTGTCCACAAAGTGGAAACACTGCCCATTGTTTCACAGTCGAAAAATACTCACGAGACAAAATAAGAGCAACAATCTACTCAAATTGATAAGCGCTTGTGTGAGAGGTTCAGAGGTCCCCACAACTTTAGATTAAATGAGTACAAATAAAAAAATTTTGCATATAACTTCTGGAGAGAAATAGTGCAGACACTGGCATTTGTCACACAGACAGTTGAGCGGCTGTGGGAATATACTTTGAAAGTCAGCGTATTTGGCACTACGCATATGTTAAGCATCAGATTAAGGCTTAAATTTGTAGTAATGGCACATGTTACCATAGAAAGCCATGTGATTTGGGGTTTCATTCAAAGTTGAATATTTCTGTCAGGACCACTCTCGTCAAAGATGATTGACAGTTTGGATTGGCGGTATGGTTCTGATCTGGGAAAAATCTCCCTGCCCGTTTAATGACAATTTAACATAACAACTTAATTCAGGATAATAGGAGTCTGAATATCACAAAAGCCAAGTCCTGAATGTGGACAAAAGGAGGAGCTGGGGATGGAGGGGGGTAATTAGCTCATGAGCAAGCAAATACTCTGCTACTAACAAATACTAACGCTACGCTTGATTTATGGTAAAGGTCCCTATATACTTCAAGCTAATTTAAAGAACAACCAGGTGTGACATCATTTCTGACAAAATCTGGCAAAAACAAAGTATGTTTGGAGTTTGTATCAGGAGTTAGAGACAGCTTGCCAAAGTAAACTTTCTGGAAAAGTTTTCCGCAGGCCTGTAAACACCTTCAAACGACCATAATCCATGGCAATTATGTAACAGGTTAGGTGTTGCTCTCAGGCTCGGCCTTCTTTGACAAGGCAACTCCTCTGGTTTATTTCTTCTGTTCAGTCTGTCAAGGTCAAGTGTCCATGAGAAAAATCATGAACATGCTGGAAAACTGCTATATGGCAGAAATTGTAATTCTAATTGAAAGCGACACTGACACAGTTTTGCATGTTTAATACTGTAAAGCTGCTTGCTTTAAAGCAATCTATTGTATAAGTGCTATATACATAAATGTGACTGTGCTATATAAATATATGTAAACAGATGTGACATGACTTGACTGTACTGCCGAATTGCAGAGCTAGTCCAAACATATCCACATCGCTATGATAAGATGCTTTCTTAACGGTTTTCTCACCGCTGTCCTGTTTGTTCTTTGTTATTGAGAGAAAAGCGCAGCAAGCCTCAATACAAACAATAGTACGTTTGATGCTTGATTTAGCAAAGACCACTAAGGGGTCAAGGTTTTCTGGTCGGCATGGCCCAATTAGCCCCTGGGTTGGTAGATACCATAACTACTCAATCTGGTTTTGAAAAGCATTTTTCTCAAAAGCATTTTTTTAATTTAATTTTATAGTATAGATTTCCTGTGGCTCTAAAAAAATCATTATTCACATGGTACTTAAAGATTAGGTAGTTTTGTGTCCCGTAAGCAGATTTTAAATGGAATATTTGTGGAGGGTCCTGCAACGGTTCAGCAACTGCCCCTGAGAAGAATGGGAATGCTAACGGGTGGCTTTCTCCTGCTATTCTAAAATCTTGCTGGTAAAAAATTTATGTAACTTTAAAGCAAACCCTTTTGATAGGCCTAGAAAGAGAGAAGACGAGATGTGAGGATACGTCTGGCACGACGAGACAGACAGAAAGAAAGGGTGTGGCCGAGCGGAGGCGTGGAGCTGTGTGTGTGTTAGATGGAGGCAGTGATTCTTTGATCACTTTAAGCAATTACTTGTGCCAAATGTGCATTAATACTAATGCAACTACACATAATAAACCAGTGTAAGACGACTCATTCTGCTTGCTTAATGACTCATTGGCTGCCATAGTTACAGCATCCCATTGCAATGCAGCTCAGAGAGAGAGAGAGAGAGAGAGAGGGGAAGGGGCGCTCAGAATGATTGATGGGGTGCTGGATAGCACTAGTGTGCTGGGCAGATTGATGGTGTTTATTCTGCGGTTGGTTTTACCATTGGAAAGGAAGCTACACATGTGCCTCAGTGTACTGAGAAAACACAAACCCACATCAGATAAACACACTTTCGCACACTGTGTGGATCTCTTCTCTGATGTCTCTGATGCTCATTTCCATGTTATCATATCTGCAATGTGGAAATGGCTTTGTGGCACACACTGGAAAAACAGCAAGGTCACGTTTGGAGAGTCAAAATGGATTTTGTAAGATGATACTAAGATATATTTTGTATTTAGAGTAATGCATTTTATAACTCACAACGTTGACACCCATAATTCTTTGCACACTTAAATAAATAAATAAGAACAGACCAAAACTGCTATATCTTAAATCGTATTTGCATTTGTGTCCCAGTAAAGAAAGTAAGTTGCATGAGCTTAGAACAACGTGAGGGTGAGCAAATGATGACAGAATCTTCATGTTTCTTTTAACTCTTGTCCAATATAAAAAAAATAAGTAAAATTTTTGTCTTTGAAAACTGAATAAATCTGAAGCAAGGGTAAACAAATGGGAAAAGCGTGACTGAGCTTAAATCTTTTACACTCTAGCTATCACCTTCTCAAAGAGTTGTCATATTCCTCAGATGAAATAACTGTCTGTGCTGTGAAAATCATACACATCACTGACAGAGGAAACTGGTGCGTTTGTGTCCCAGTAAAGAAAGTAAGTTGCATGAGCTTAGAACAACGTGAGGGTGAGCAAATGATGACAGAATCTTCATGTTTCTTTTAACTCTTGTACAATATAAAAAAAATAAGTACAATTTTTGTCTTTGAAAATTGAATAAATCTGAAGCAAGAGTAAACAAATGGGAAAAGCGTGACTGAGCTTAAATCTTTTACACTCTAGCTATCACCTTCTCAAAGAGTTGTCATATTCCTCAGATGAAATAACTGTCTGTGCTGTGAAAATCATACACATCACTGACAGAGGAAACTGGTGCAATGAGCTTCAGTTAACCACAGGGTAATATTAGTATGTAAACCTAGCCACATGCACATTAAAGAGCTTCAGAAACCAGCATCAACCACCAAATTCATTTCTTTTTATCAATGCTGAAAACTTATTTTTGTGGAATCTGTGATACATTTTTTATGTTTTTTTTTAATGGTTGGAAATTCCAAAAGCAACAGCATTTATAGCATTCTGAAATAGTAGAACGTCTTTACTGTCACTTTTGATCAATTTAACGAATCCTTGCTGAATTAAAGGGTTAATTTAATCAAATAAAATAAAAACTCACTGTCCACAGTCTTTTTTGTACGGTAGTGTAATTATAAGAGAGAAATGACCGACCCCAGACATAACCCTTTCATTATGTTAAGCTTGTGTAATACTACAGACTACAGACCACAAAAGCAAAACTAAATAAATAAATACAAATAAAAATGATAAAAAAAAGAATTGGCCAAACCAAGTATATAAAGATTAAATAAATAAAGTGATTTAATTAACATTAGCTTGGTTGAGGTTAAAGAGCACATGATTTCTGTGACTGGATAGATTAAAGAGAATAAAGTCGACTAATTAAGCATAATTAGCAGGGTCTTTTAGCAACGTGGATCTCAGGAAAGGCTGTCAAAGACAGTGGACACAGCAAGAGACTTGGACGGCATGTTTTGCTGAAAAAATATGTGTGTCAAATTATTTTATAGTGCTTAAAAAGAAGCACTATATTGAAATTCCTCTTCTTTTTTTCTTGCTCTTCTCCAAACTGCAATTAATTCAACTCAAACTACTTAACATTTGCATGTTCACACTTAACTTTAACACCATTCCTAATCTAACTAATAGCAAAGATGCCATTGTAATATTTGCATACTGAATGGTCGTATTTCTTGAATTAATTTTTTTCTTGCATCTGTTTATAGATGCAGCTGCCTTAAATACGGTGAATTGGCCAAACCAAGTACATAAAGATTAAATAAATAAAGTGATTTAATTAACATTAGCTTGGTTGAGGTTAAAGATTTTTAAGATGATTTCTGTGACTGGATGGATTAAAGAGAATAAAGTCGACTAATTAAGCATAATTAGCAGGGTCTTTTAGCAACGTGGATCTCAGGAAAGGCTGTCAAAGACAGTGGACACAGCAAGAGACTTGGACGGCATGTTTTGCTGAAAAATTATGTGTGTTAAATAATTTTATAGTGCTTAAAAAGAAGCACTATATTGAAATTCCTCTTCTTTTTTTCTTGCTCTTCTCCAAACTGCAATTAATTCAACTCAAACTACTTAACATTTGCATGTTCACACTTAACTTTAACACCATTCATAATCTAACTAATAGCAAAGATGCCATTGTAATATTTGCATACTGAATGGTCATATTTCTTGAATTAATTTTTTTCTTGCATCTGTTTATAGATGCAGCTGCCTTAAATACGGTCACAGCTATTTTTGCTGTGTAGCAAGCACTGATATTTAATTCATTAACTGAAAATCGAGTCTGTCATACAGTTATATCTTTTCTATCAGTGTTTTTGGCTCAGTCTTGTGAGTTGTGGAGACATTGAGATCTATCAGTGTGACATTTGTGACCCTGGACCACAAAACCGGTCAATTTTTCGAAAAATTTAGATTTATACACCATCTGAATAAATAAGCTTTCCATTGATGTATGGTTTGTTAGGATAGGACAACATTTGGTCGAGATACAACTATTTGAAAATCTGGAATCTGAGGGTGCAAAAAAATCTAAATATTGAGAAAATCATCTTTAAAGTTGTCCAAATAAAGTTCTCAGCAATGCATATTACTAATCAAAAATTAAGTTTTGATATATTTACGGTAGGAAATTTACTAAATATCTTCATGGAACATGATCTTTACTTAATATCCTAATGATTTTTGGCATAAAAGAAAAATCAATAATTTTGACCCATACAATGTATTTGGCTATTGCTACAAATATACCCCAGCGACTTAAGACTTTTGTGCTCCAGGGTCACATTTGATCATGTCTCATTTCTTTGACAAGTCAAAAGTCCAACAAATGATGGATCTGGAAATTGCTGAGATGAAACTGAGATGAAACTCGACAGAGACTGTGAGCGTTAGAGTCAGGCACTGCCCTGGACGGTTCCGCCGGGTCCTGAGGAGCCACTAAGGTCCACCAATTCATTCCTGCTCTGTGATGCGTAGAAATCAATTACTGTCGTCATGTGAAGGCAAACATCTAAAGAAAAAGCTATCTATCCATCCTTCATCTCTCTGTCCTCCAGCTCACCCTTCTATCGCTCTTCTCTCCATCTGGTTCCAACAGAAATGGAGTCCAAACTGCTCTTTGTTGTAATGTATTCCTCTCATTCTTCTTATCCTGTCATCACCCTCATGCCTCAGATTCTCTTGCATTCTGTTTTTTAGGGGTCCGTGGTTTAAGCAGAAGCCTGAATAGAAAGTGACCTGGAATATGTGTAATTTGCTGCACTTTTTAGGGTATTTTTAAGTTCAGTCTATCTTCTAAATGCATGTTATTTATCTTATTGTGAACAATTCATCCATATATATGTTTCTTTTTCTTTTGTTAATCAAAATGTCAACTTCTCTCTGATGAAGTATACAGGACTTCTCCGATCATTTAATCCACTTAAACACCACCCCTTTCTTACAATTGGCTGCAAGCTTGCAAAAAGTTCTGCCAGCATCCAATCGACAACAGATGAATCTTTACTTTAGTATTAAATACATATTGATGTATTTCCGAGTGATATAGAGTTATTATAACATCTGATGTCGTCACACAAGGAACGTCCTTCCAGAGAGGAAGCACATTTTCAGATTTAGATTAAAGATGATAAAGACACATTTTGCTTCCACTTTGTTACGTGTATTTAACTATATGTACTAATATTTAAACTAATCATTTGATACAATACACTTGTTGTGTACATATGTTTTTACATTGTACTTATATTTAAAAGTACCTGCATGTAATTAATTTTGTAATACATTTTTGTAATTATTTCTGTAATTTCACTGTTGACCCTATCACTACCTCTTAACCCATCCTTAAACCTAACCATACCACCTAACCTGGCCCAAACCTTACCCGTATCCCACCTCAGTAGCAGCAAATGTGTTTTGCAATATAACATGAACACACTCATTGTACCTAACAATTATTTATGAACTGTTTACCACAAGATTAGTTATTTGTACAAGTACGCAAGTAAGTGGGATCAATTTTGATCTTACGTGGACTTTTTAAAATTGCTTAATTACCACACATGATGGCAAATCCATCATGGCAAAGATTTTATTTTTTCTCATGTAACTCATGTAAGAGAAAAGCTTTATTCATGCGGGACTAGTTTCCCCAGTGAAGGTCATGTAAATTTGTCTTTCACAAACATAATTTGTGATTTCAATCTCGTCTGAATTGAACAATACTGTGTTTTGCTTACAAAACCTCTGAAGAAAAAAAATCACAGCAAATTACCTACTGCTCTTCTTATCTCTGGGAAGAATGTCTGCAAATTATGGTGTTGTATTGTTCACAACAATTTTCCTAATTTATTTTGACCTTTGTCGAATGGCATAACTAAAGCTAATTTTCTTGTCTCTCTGCCAGATGCAGGTCCATTATGGATTTAGACCTTTTTGCCAATTTTCTAATAAACATACCTGGCAGTTGTAGTACTGCAGAACATATTCCTCAGAACATCCACAATAACAGCATCATCAGATATTAAATTAATTTCCCTATATATATATATATACAGTGGGTACGGAAAGTATTCAGACCCCCTTCAATTTTTCACTCTTTGTTATATTGCAGCCATTTGCTAAAATCATTTAAATTAAAAAAATTTCCTCATTAATGTACACACAGCACCCCATATTGACAGAAAAACACAGAATTGTTGACATTTTTGCAGATTTATTAAAAAAGAAAAACTGAAATATCACATGGTCCTAAGTATTCAGACCCTTTGCTCAGTATTTAGTAAAAAAATTAACTTAAATGATTTTAGCAAATTGCTGCAATATAACAAAGAGGGAAAAATTTAAGGGGGTCTGAATACTTTCCGTACCCACTGTGTATATATATATATACACACACACACACACACACACACACACACACACACACACACAATTAAACATAGTTGTAGTTGTTTTTGCTGGGATAAAAAAGACGTTCTAGAAATGATACATGCAAGCTGCCACCTAGCCCATAAATTGTATATAAATTATCTGGATGTAACAATACATTTTTCATTTAAAAGTACCCCGCAACATAATCGTTTATAAAAATGTTCATGAATCACAATCAGAATGGCTTTCCTGATCACCCCTTTGATTTCCTACAAAATATTCAAAAGTTCATTGCTAGTCTTTGTTGTGAATTTTTTATTAGCCACGTAAAATATTTAACAGCCCAGAACAGTTGTAAATCAAAGCCACAGAGAAATCTTTGAAGTTTTGTGAAAATTAAATGATTTGATTTGGCATGGATGTTTTGATACTTGTAGGAAGCCGGACAAATAAAGCTCATTAAATCTCATTAAAATAAGACAAACAAACAAACAGGAGAAAAACAAGCCGTTTACTGCAAACACTGGCAGAGAAGAAGAAACCTGTGGGGACGTGCTTATGAGAGAGACACGAGAGACCGCATGCATCAGACTAAAGGCCGTTCATGGGTGTTGCTTGCGATGGAACCGGGGGGTTCCGAGTCTTTGAGAGATTGAGAGGTTTTTTTTACCGTAAAAAATACGGTAGCAACGTTTTAGGTTTTACAGTTTTAACTTAAATTTACAGTTAAATACCGTAATTTCATTAACTGATATAATGTTAGTATACCAACCTATTGAAGTACTGAAATCTGTTTTGTACCTTTGTAATACACTGATAACCACCAAATGCAGGAGGTGATGAGAAAGTCACATGATGAACCAAAGCCCATCACAAGCAGCTTTTAAATAATAACATATATAGAAGGTGCACAGTGTCATTCAGTTTTTTTACCGTAAAAAATACGAAAAATACGGTAGCAACGTTTTAGGTTTTACAGTTTTAACTTAAATTTACAGTTAAATACCGTAATTTCATTAACTGATATAATGTTAGTATACCAACCTATTGAAGTACTGAAATCTGTTTTGTACCTTTGTAATACACTGATAACCACCAAATGCAGGAGGTGATGAGAAAGTCACATGATGAACCAAAGCCCATCACAAGCAGCTTTTAAATAATAACATATATAGAAGGTGCACAGTGTCATTCACACAAACACTAAACACAATCACGGTAACACACATGAAACTGAAATAATGCAATAAACATTCATTTAACAACATTAGGTGTAACACACAACCCTAATATACAAAACTGATAAGAAAAAACTAAGAAGAAACATAGTTATTTCAACAAACAAACATCAAATTTGAAATGTAACGCAGGGAATTCTGGGAATGTCAATTTACGGTTATTCACTGTAAATTATACGCTCTTTTTCACTTCCAAAAATGGTATACTACAGTAAAATTTATGTCCAATACATGTAATGTCCAATACAGTTTTTCACCGTATATAGTGGGGGAATTTACCGTTGACCATTTAACAGGATTTTACTGTAGCATTTTTACAGTCTTTTACCATTAAATTCACGGTCATTTTTTACAGTGTATTGTCTTTGAAAAATGGTTAAAGTGTACTGCTGAATGTACTGACAATCATTTATGATAAACTAAAATATACTTAATGCCATTTCTACTAAAACTTGTGTCATTTATTTAAATATATTGTAATTAGACATATGATGAAGTAGCAAGTAGTACATTTAGAATATGACAATCAAATAACACACTAAAGTAATAAAACACTGTGCTTTAGTATGTTAGTCAACACATCAAAATAAGTATTTTTTAAAGCACAGCAAAATAGTATTAACACATTTAAAATGTACTTTTATGTAAAACTTTTAATTTGACATTATCACAACATGCTCTATTTAAAAGTGTACTTAAATGTGTTAATTAACAGCCATGAACTCTCTTTAAATACACTTACATGTCCTTTTATTTTATTATTGTATTATCTGCAAGCAGTTTTTCTTTTTTATACTTTTAAGATTTGAAGTACACAATAAGTGTTGTGTACACAATGTTGTGTACATTTAATACACACATTCAATACAATTAAGTGCACTTCCTTTTTCACAGTGGGTGTGTTGCCAGGGCTTTGCTATGTAGTTGCTACAGTTTTGGTTACGCACAGGTCGCACATTCGCCTTGAATTGGTTGTGCACTAATTCGTTTGTCAACACTGGCCTGGGCCTGTTGTTTCACAGCCGAAAAAGAAAAGGAAGAGACGCAACAACAAAAATCTACCGGAGACCACAACAACAACAGACACCCACGTTGACAAGCACTTGTATGACGGGTATAAAGAAATATTAGCAACTCTAGATTAATTGAGTATAAAGACATTGTTATCGATTATAACGTCTGGAGAGAAATACCGCAGACACTGGACAAAGATGATTATCAAATGGAGTATAGTTTGAAATGCATAAAAGCCGAAGTACAGTATACTTTGAGCTCAGAGCAGGTGCATTTAATTTATTAAACACAACTGAAAACTTAACCTTAATTATAGTTACATTTAACCATGGTAGTGAGAAGCCATGCATGATTTTACCTGTGGTTATCAACTCAGGCACACTGTCAAAATACTTTAATTTAACCCTATAACAATTCAATGTTAACTTTTTATAGATGTTAAAGGTGGGGTAAGGGATTTCTGGTAGCCATTGGTGATATTTCAAATCACCAAAACAAACACGCCCCTACCCCAAAAGGGTCTCGCCCCTATTTTGATAGCTCCGCCCCACATATACGTACGCAACCCAGGCAACGATTAGTTCTGTGAAAAAAAGCAAAACCAATGTTACACCGTGTCTACACCGGACGAGAGCAGTGCGACAAAATACTACAGAACTCATTATAATCAGTGATGCTGTCTACACCAGAGATATATATATATATATATATACATATCTATGGTCTACACTGGATGCGGCGCGGCGCGGCACGACACGACAAATCCCCGACAGAAAACTGCTGCTGCGTTCTATTCATGACGTATTGACACAAATAAAAAAATAAAAAAATGATCGCGTCCAGTGTAGACAGACTTTAGCTGTTGCGGCACGGCGTGACACGTGTCGCGTCCGGTGTAGACATGGTATTACTCACATATCGAGAAGAAACAAAGCAACCTCGGCGTCCGATAGCAGGCCTTCCGCTCCTTGAGTTCTCTCCAGCGCTGGAAAGCTGATCCGATATTTACATGGGTCCTACTTTTTGCCTTATCGTAAGCCTTCTTTTGTTCCGCGGACATTGTTTTTTATCCACCATCTCTATCTTTCCATCGCTTGGCTCGGCTAATGTCCGTCCTGTGCACTGAGCGCTCTCTCGTCCACATAATGAGTAGACACGCCCTTTACTGCTGATTGGCTACAAGTTTGTTTTGGTACTTGGCCCGACTCCGTTTTATAAAGTGTTTTTGAAAAAATACATACCCCACCTTTAACTGTTGGTAATATCAGTTCATTTTACTGCTGAATATGCATTTCAACTTAAATTTCTAATTTTATAGGCTCCCCCCCCACGCCCCACCCCCTTGGCCCCCTTAAAATTTTCAATTCGATGATCCGGCCCTCAAATGAAGCTAATTGAATAGCCTTTATTTAGATCCTTATGTATTAGCAATACGCTAAGCGAAAAAAATCTGATCAAAGAAAAGTGGAGAAGAAATATAAGTGTTGATATGTGTATCAGGCCATTCAGAGCAAGCTTCTACTCTTCAGCAAGTAGGATTATGGACAGATAGGAAACAGCTTTAGGTTGATTTCTTACCTGGAACATGACCCTGTACTGCTCCTCGGGCTTCTGCACCACGCACATGTTACACCCCATCCTGACGTCTGACCCCTGACACCTTCAGGCCACGAACCTGTTCAGATCACCTACACAGAGCAAGGGCTGTGCTACTTCAGCCAAGCAGCATTTCCCAGATTCCTAGTGACAGCTCGGCTATCTTTCGCAGTTCAATGAAAGTACTTGGGTCTTCAGTTGGAGAACCGTTGAGTTCAAAGCATTTATGGTTCAGAGACACATGCACGGATATCTCTTACGGCTTTAAAAAATGTCAGTTTTTCCTGCTTTTTAAACAGTCCATTTCATCCTACCTAACTAAAAAACTCTTCTGTACAAGAAGTCCAAACTCTCATTTCTCAAGTCTATTGGGAGGCGTGAAAACAAATTAATTCCAGTATGTAAAAAAATCAATTTGAGCTTGAAGTGAAATGTTGTAGTACAGCACTTCTTCTGTTCCTATCCCCATTGATGTGCTTAATTCAGGGAATTCAGCATGAAATTACTCTTCTGTGTTTGCTCTCACGCTTTTATCAAGGCCACTTCCACCAGCGCTTTTCTGGGACTACATCCAAATTACTCCTAAATCAGTAAATGCTGCATGTACGTGGTTGCGTTATGTTCCATGATGCGTGTTTTATTCCAAAGCGATGGAAGGATAATTGGAGAGATTGAATGTTTGGTCAAGAGAGACCTTCAAGGAAGAGTGCTCCAAGAACGAAAATTACTTTTGCCTCACAGTATTTGGCGAAGTCTGTGGCTTTGTTTCAGGTTTTGCTTCCAAAAAATGGGCAGTTTAATTCCAAATTTGTATCTGCCAAAGTTTTTGATGGCAATTGAAAACAACAACTGGTCAAAACAGTGTATTTTATCATAACACAACTATTTACTACAGAAGCCCTCTAGAACGGCAGGTTTTTTTCATTCTGAATTGAACTGCAGACAAAATTTTTGACTGTATCTACTGATTTTTATCCACAGATTTCCTCTTCACAAACTATTCCTCACAGTGAAACCTGAAATCCACGATTCTCTCCCAGATTCGATCGACTGCTGTGAATATTGAAGAGCGGTTTGTGTTTGCTTAACGCCTTCACGTATCCTTACAGAATGATTTCCAGTGCCTCACTTTGGCTTTGTGCTTTTCCACCTGTTCCGCTTTCACTACGGTAGCTCTTCTTGTATCTCCCTCTTTGAACCACTGCTCGAGTTTCTACATTCACGTAGGTGTTTCTTGTCAGTCTCTCATCTCTCAAAGACTCTGAACTGTGCAGTGTGCATTGCCTTCAGCTGTATAAAAATGCATGTTGCACGCTGGATGAATTGGTCAAAACTGGTTGCACATGTGAAAGCGTGAGGTGAGGGAGTCAGTGCGCTTGAGGAAAATTCAGTCCCACGCACTCCTACGTCCGCGTTAAACACTTCTGCTTAGGTGCGAACAACAGTAAATTTTTCACTTGACTGCCTGCCCATCTGTACATGTCACCACCATAGACACCAAACACCACCAGATGCGTCAAGATCCGGCTGAGCAGGATGCGTTTGAAGGAGCGGCTTCAAATACACAGAACTTTTGTTTCCAAAAACAACAACTTTTATGCATTTATGTTTTATTTTGTAATAAAGCTCTGTACATTATGGTTATTATTAACCCAACCCAATTGAAAATCGAGCGTTATTTAGATCACTGAAGGAAAATTCAATTGAATAACACAGGCCCTTAATAGTGATCACTGGTGCTCTGTCACATAGAAATCAATTTCTTTCTTAATAAGATACCAGTTGGATGCCTTTGGAGCTCAGTGGGTTACGAAATGTAATTATCAGACATTTGGTTTAACAAACGCTTTGTCATTCTGCTAGCACACTTTGCTGCAGAGGTGGGACGTTAGAAGGCTGAGCTGTCCGAAGGTGCGTATAAATCTTCATCTAATCGCGGGCTCAAATCTGAGGCAGCGGTCTTTACAAAAGAAACAGTTTGTAGCTAGATTGCTAGTTTGTTCTTAGCTGATTTGATTAGCTTTTCCTGTGCTCTTCCTTTCCTCTTTCCGTCTACTTCACACTTTCTCATCACTTCTTGTTTAGTTTCTGAGGAAACTATCACTAAAAATGCTGTCACAGCATTTCCACTAAAGCACTGCTCATATTAAAGTACTATTCATGCTAACAGAACAGTTTAATCACATTTTCCAAATGCTGACTCTCAAACAAACCGGTGTTTATTTGAACACACTTCACAACGGCGGAAAGCTTTACCTCATTAAACTGTCAAAGGGCTCGTGTTGTTTCACGCACCCTGCTGTTTGAGATTACAGGCTAGCCATTAGTAACGTGCCAGACAGACTGAGCGCACTCTGAGACGTTAACAGGCGTCGCCCTCGTACGCCCACATACTTAGATGGGTCAAATGTTAGCACACACACACATGCAAACACAGACGACTGGCATATTTCACCTGAAATAACCTCAGAGAGTTTAGTAGGACAGCTTGTGAAGACTTAGAGGGAAAGATTTCAGAAAAAAATAGCGCACCAGTCTTCCTCAGCTAGACGGCATCCAACATCAACACACCCTTCGGTCGCCACAAGTGTGACAAAGCCATGGGTCGTGAGGAAAAAAAAAAGAAAGAGCATCAGACTCTGAAAGAAAGAAAGTCAGGTGTGAGGGAGAGGCGTGTCATCCCTCTTTCTCCTCTTCCTCTCAAGAGTGCTGCGTCCTTTTGTCTGGCAAGGATTTGAGTAATCCATACTGGCATGTTTCCTTTCCCAAAAATCCTTAAGCAGTGTTTATGGAAAAAAGCCACCAAACTGGATCAGTTCCTCCAGCTGTGGGAAGAATTTCTGGTCCTGTTCAGAGCAGCATCGCTGTGATGGAGGAGAGGAGGATGGGAGAGGGGCGAGCAGGCAGGTGAGGGGAGGTTGCTGCTGTCTCGTCCCCTCGTGTGAGCCGCTGAATAAACTCCCCCACTGCAGCGCAGAGAGAGAGAGAGAGACAGGCACACAAAGACATTAAACGCTCTGCGAAGCCACACACACACTAGTGCTCGCAATGACTGGAGGAATAGTTTAGGATGCAACAGAAATCCACATCCTCCAGCCCCCCTCTCTCTCTCTCACACACACACACATACACATACACACACACACACACACACACACACACACACTTTCTCTCCTCTGCCTTTCTGCTGTTTCTCTGATTTAGATTCTGTCCCTCTCTATGCATCTCTCTCTGTTTTTAAAAGCAAGTTGTTAATGTCCCGTTTCAATTGAATTGAATTCAGATAGCTTTATTGGCATGACAAAAGTACATTTTAAAACAACAGAGAAAATAGAAAATAGTCAAAGTGAACAACTGAAATAGGATTTGAAAAACACTGAAGAAAAAAAGTGTTTTTGAACAATCTGCTTACACCCTACTGACGGGTAGTTTTAGGGGTGGACCTTCATGCTTACTTTTTTCTGAAAAGGTTTTTTGTAAACCTGATATTATGGGAAATTATTTGATGAGGTGGTGATTTTGATTCAAACATCATACAAAAATGTACTCACATTGAATTTACGTTGTACAAAAACATAAAAAAAATTTGGGGGAAAAAGCATGAAGAAAAAAAACTTACAAATCAAATTGTACAAATTTGTAAGAAATAGTCACCAATTCACCAAAACTTACAGTTACAAATTCCCATGAAATAGTGTTGGTTTTTGTACGACTCAAATCATACAAATTCACATGGATTCGCAACCACTTTGGTAAATAATATATTAATTACATTTTCTTGTGAAATTAGGTTCACAGAGCCTCAATATGCACAATGAAACAAAAGAAAAAAAGCTTTCTAGTAATAGTAATTAAGGCTGGGTGATAAAACAATAATTCATATCATATCATGAGTCTCGATCACGCGACCACAGCGAGACGCGCTTGACTTCAGTGAAGAACACAAATGTCTCTGTGATTTAGTTTAAAGCCAGATGAAACTGCACTGACAAACCCGAGAAACAAGGCTTTTCCATGGATTTACTGCAGTAACAGTAATTTACACAATTAACTGTCTAATTACAACTTTCACTCAAGAGAAGAAATCTGCCTGACATTTATTGTGAAAATTATTGATATTGACTATGAAAATTTTTTTTGTGATAATTTTTTTGCCCATTTCGCCCAGCCCTAATGGTAATACAACATGATTAAAATAAATAAATAACAAAATATAATTTTAATTAATATGACAGGAATCAGACAAAATATAATTTTATTTTAAATAAATTAAAGCTACTCTCCTTCACTTTTTTTCCCTTAAATGCCTCTCTCTCTCTCTCTCTCTCTCTCTCTCTGTCTCTCTCTCTC
>NW_015505673.1:408583-423329 GCF_001515645.1 Sinocyclocheilus grahami
CTCTCTCTCTCTCTCTCTCTCTCTCTCTCTCTCTCTCTCTCTCTCTCTTTCTCTCTCTCACTGATCCCTTCTTCTGCATAATGCATTTTTAAAATGCCTGTGTACTAATGGATGGATGTGATATTCATAAGGTCATGGATTCATTTCTATTGTGCATGATTCGAGTTTGAGATCTTTTGAAAATATGAATAATTTATCTTCTGTATGGATCAAAGCATCAAAGATCCACACCTAATGTCTGGGGCTGTGTTCAGATGTGTTATCATGTAATTCACAAGAACTATTTATTTTATGCTAATGGAAACAAAGAGCAGCTGAAAGAAAGCCGAAGGAAAATGAGCGAATGAGTGGACGAGGATGAGACAGAAGAGAAACTAGGTAACAGGTGTGAGACTGTGATGAAAGCTGAGAAACAGCCAAGAGCTGTAATGTAATTAGGGTGTGTGTGTGTGTGTGTGTGTGTGTGTGTGTATGAAGGGAGGGCATCATAGAGGGTTTTGAAAAGACAGGGAAACTTGAACTGCTGGTTTATGGACATAACACTGATTCCTGAGACACTGGACAAACATCCCACAAATTGACATTAACATTAGTTAAAACCGATAAATAGCAACATTTGCACTCAAATTAATTAGAGATCGCTACAATGCAACATAAATAAATAGTTGTATGTCTTCTTTGTGTTATCAAATAATAGCATTACATTGTCACCAACCTGTCCTCAGACCATAATTCAATACTTCATAGAGATTAAAATATATAATACATTTTACAGTATATAGAGGAAACACAATTTGGAGAAAATTCAGAGAAATATGATAGATCACACACACACACACACATTCTTAATGTGGTTTGGTGTTGGATTGTAACAGGATTAGAGTTGTGCAGAATGTGTGTGAGTGCTCATACTCTTCAATCTGTCCTGAGAGAACCACAGCTAGACACAGACCAAACATGCACATGAAATTTAACCTCTTTTTGGAAGATATCATGGAAATACATTTGTTTATCCTGAGAATATATATATATATATATATATATATATATACAGTATATATTTGTGTGTGTAAGGGATAATGCATGGCTAGCTGTGCATTAAACGATTTTAAGCACGACGTGGAGGCCAAGAACTACTCCACGCGAAGCATTAAAATGGTTTCATGCACAGCTAGCTGTGAATTATCCACTTATACCATGGTCATATTTCAGCATTGACTACTTAAAAGCTGTTTATGATGTTTGCAGTGCAATATTTAACCGGAAGGGTCAAAATGACAGTTATCTTTCGAGAGAGTCTCTCAGTACAGCGTAAACTGATTGTATTGGGGAAACACCTTTCTCCTCAAATACTGAAGCCTTATTTGCTTAACGCCATTGCATCGCAATGGCCAATGGTGCTCGAGCGCGCGAAAAGGGGGCGGGAAAGCACCGTATATAAGCGGCGCAGAGTGGCATTTCATCAGAATCTTTATCCTTCATTATAATGCTTAGGTCTTCGCTGTTGATTCATCAAAGTGGAATTTGCTTTGCTAATCCCTTACGCATTCCGGTGGAGAATGGATTGAAGATATCATTTATGTTTACCCAATCTGCGTGGGACCCATTGGGATCCCCGATGGACTCGAACTTGGCATCTTCTGCCTGGCGCACCGATGAAGAAGCCGCCACTGATGGCCCTAACTTCCCGCATTGTGATGCTAAAAAATGAGCGTCAGAATTCTCCGGGATCGGTTAGCCTTCGCGCAGCTGCACCTCTCAACCGCTCTCTTCAAGCAGCTGAGAAAGAAGCACCGAAATCACACCGATTTGGAGCACAAAGTATTAAGTAGCGAGTTTATGCTAGCTCAGAGCCCATGTGCTTCCCGCCTTGCCGATCCATCCATGAGTGTGAGGACTTCCCGCCCTCGGATTGCTCTCGTCATAGGCGGCGCTTACCTAAATAAAGAAACAAACTTGGCTCTCACGCTCCCCTCATGGTACTGGAGCTATAAGCTGAACATGAGGTTTGCAGCAAAGGGCTCATATGCTGACACAGGTCCCGCTAACATATCCCAGCCAAGATGCTTCAGCCGCTCACATAACATATATCAATGCCCCGCCTCAGCGCGGCATTTTGCCTGCTAGATCGCAGATTACTCCAGTCGCTTACTTAGCCTCATTAGATCTAGCATTCTGCCCACTTCAAATCAGATACAGAGATGATATAGTACGGTAAGACCACAATTATTTGAATGAATTATAGATCGATCGAGAGAGAGAGAGAGAGATGACAGTTGTGTGTGTGAATTACCTGCATCTGCGCGTCTCTCTCTACAAACAATGAAGCTGTTTGTTTACTTCAAAAACAGTGATTTTACCCCCTCCTTGCTGAGAAATATAATGAAGCGATCTAGTATCTAGGGTATTTTATTAGTAAAAGTAGCGGGGCAGCGCTGAGATTAAATATATTGCCCATTTGTTAGTTAAATATAGTTATAGTTAATATATACAAATTCTGGCACAAATTAAAAATAAAGGCTCTTTATTGGCATTGATGGTTCCATAATGAACTCTTCTTTATATATATATATAGATTCCAGTCCTACAAACACTGTTCTCTTAATACATTTTTATATTTTTTTATTCATTTTTATTGAAGGAGTTACATGTGTGCTGGACACCTGGTATTGTTCATTTAAAAATAAAGAAATAAAGAACATTTGTAAATACATATATAAATAAATATGTTTTATTTTAGACAATTGCAGCTAGTACATATAAATACTAAGGGGTCGTTTACACAACATTTTCAGATAAAAACTGAAACCTTTTTATGCATTTTGTTTTTCATTTACATGACAAAGGCGTTTTGCTAACTTTTGAACACAAATTCCAATGTGCACGGTTTTGAAAATTATACCGTTATACTCCCCATGTAAACTACAAAAATGCAAATTTGTGAAAACGGTGACATCATGCACATACATATTACATGTTCAGGCAAATGTGAGTACTTGACAACCATAATACAGTTGTGACGAGAGGGACGGGGCCAAGAGCCGTGGGAACGGAGCAAGGCCGGTGGAGTAAATGCTAATGCGCGACACCTGCGCAACAGTGTTTTTAATTGTTTTTGCAGATTCTTGTGAACAGGGATCATTTTGACTACATTTGTCATCTGTTTGCAAAAAAAGGCAAAGGAAAAACTTTTTCGTGCATTTTTGTTGTGTAAATGTACCCTTAAATATGCAGCTCTGACCTGTGTCCAAACTGTGACTGGTAGGATATTTTGCTGTGCCCTAAACAGATACAAAACAGTCCAGACTCCAGCTCAAGTTTATTCCATTTAAAATCTCTTCATTGATAAGCACTAGTGAAACATTTCTAAGAAGGATACTACATGCTATATTAGATGAAATTCTTTCAGCAGAGCTGTCTGGGATAGTACTGACCCTATTTGTAGTTTTAGGTGCTCCATAATTTATGAGAGACGAGAGGTCTTGTCCATTTAGTCTTTGTTAGCTGTCAGTCAGCTTCTAATGAGCAGTAATGGTAATCCAGTGCTTAATAGAGTATCTTAAGTAGGTAGGCCACGCCCACTCCTTTCTGCAGCCAATCAACTGTCAGCAGAATAATCATCTCACAGCTGGATGATTCATCACTGCGATATTTACCAACACAGAGTCACATTGGCAAATGTGAACTGAAATGTCAAGTGCAAATATTTCTCACAGCCAGACAGAAATGCAGTTTGTAGTCTGATGATAAATGTTTTTGGCTGTTAATTCTAATAAAATTTGTGTAATAATCTTGAAGACACCACATTTATTTTTGCTCACTATCATATTTTTTTTATGACTATTGCCAACAGCTGCTGTACCTTTAAAGAAATCATCCAATAATAAAAACAATTGCTGAAAATTTACTCACCCTCAGGCCATCCAACATGTAGACAAGTTTGTTTCTTCATCAGAACAGATTGGGAGAAATGTAGCATTACACTTGCTCAAAAATGAATCCTCTGCAGTGAATGGGTGCCGTCAAAATGAGAGCTCAGAAAGCTGATAAAAACATCACAATAATCCACAAGTAATCCACACCACTCCAGTCCATCAATTAACATCTTGTGAAATGAAAAGCTGCTTGCTTGCGAATCCGTCATTAAGGTATTTTAACTTTAAAGGGGTCATATGATGCGATTTCAAGTTTTCCTTTCTCTTTGGAGTGTTACAAGCTGTTAGTGAATAGATAAGACCCCTAAAGTTGCAAAGACTAAAGTTTCAAACCCAAAGAGATATTCTTTATAAAAGTTTGTCCAAAAGTCCACGCCTTCCTAAAATGCCTCGTTTAAACACGCCCCCACATGTCTACGTCACTATGTGGGAAGATTTGCATAACACCGCCCAAATGTTCAGCAAAGAAAGAAGCCGCAACTTTTATTCTCGCTGTAGTATTGTTGTTGCCGCCATGTCGTGAAGGCGCTGTGTGTTTCGTTGTGAAAGCGAAACTACTTTGTTTGGTCTTCCAAAAGAGGACATGACTAGAAATCAGTGGTTAAGTTGTATTTACCTGGCCACACCCCGGATATCCGGCTATAAATAGGCCAGCGTGACATTAGCTCACTTGTTCTGTTCTTCGGATCGCTGTGCCCATGCTGAAGCAGCTTTTGTGGATGGTTTATGTCCTTCTTGTGAGGACATGGCTATCGGCATGTTGCTCTCATGGCTTGCATTCTTTTTTAAAGAAAGACCGCGAGTCAGTGCTGTCCTTGCTCCAAGAGGGCCTGGACAGACACCCTTCTGCATTTACTCTCAAGGTGTACGTGGTGAGCCACGGACCTGTGAGTGGCAGATTGGTGGGGAAGCACGGTCTGGTTATTAATTTTTTATGAGGTGCGCAGAGGTTGAATCCTTCTAGACCATGCCTCATCCTCTCTTGGGATCTCTCAGCGGCCTTGAGGCCTTACAGGAGAGATCTGTTGAGCCCTCCAGGCAGTTTAATTATTGCCCTCTCTATGAAGATGGCTTCATGACTACACTCGCTGAGAGGATGAAAAATCAAAACCCTCTCCGTTTACGAAATGTGCCTAGAATTCAGCCCGGCAAACTCTCACTTTATTCTCTCACTACTCCCCTTACTCACAGGTGACCCTGCAAGCTATTCCTTTCAAGGAAGGAAACCCAGTCTGTCTCTGTTGTGCCTGATGCGAGCCTTGCGCACCCATTATAGTGCACACAGTGTTTCAGAATATCTGAACAGCTCCTTGCCTGCCTGGAAAACAGCGGAAGGGGAACGTTGTCTCCAAACGGGAAATCTCCCACTAGACTGTAGGTGCGATTTCCATGACTTATCAAGTCAGAGGCTTACATAACCCACTGGGAGTGAGGGCACTCGGCCAGGGGAATGGCTGCTTCTTCAGACGTAGCACGTGGTGCCTCATTAGCAGACAGGTTTAGAGCTGCAGGCTGGGCTAATTCTATACATTCGCTAGGTTTCATATCTGAAAGTGTAAGCCAGTTCATCCTGTATTCATGGTGACTAATAAGGTGTAGAGCTTGCACATAGTGCCCTTCCCCTCTCTGAGGTGATAATGTGCACTCTTTGAGTTCAGTTCAGTTCCTTTTTCTGAACCCTGGACTGCCCTTCCTTCATTCAAGCACTCTTTCATAGCTGAGTTTGGCAGAGAAACTCGCTGCAAGAACTCATTACTTGTAAGTATCCCTCAAGTGAACTCTTGTAATGGGTTGGTGCTCCATATGTTGTGACTCCCCATGGTGGTCCCATATGCATATTAATCCACTTCCCTGTTCCTAATAAGGACGCTCACCACAGAAACCTTCCCTGTTCCTATGTGGAGCTCACCACAGAAACCTTCCCTTTTAGTGAGTCTGTAGGTTGCATCTCCACAGGTTACCTCCCTTTCGGGTAGGATGTGGTCTCTGCAGTGCTCTTTCTCTACTCAGGGAAACGAACACTTCCCCAACGTTAACAACCAAGACTTTCAGCCGCTATTTTATTCTTATTTTCTCAGATGAGAAAAAGCTCCGGCTAAGGTGTTGGAGAGTGAGGTCATAAGCCTTGGGCATTGGAAGGTTATGAGGAGGAGACGTGCATTTGGTTTTGACACACTGGGCTTGTCAACATCTGCGCCCCCATGGACTCGCAACACAGTTCAGCAGCTGTGGTGTTTAGGATAGGGACCCCTAGTGTTGGAATTTTGACACAATGTTGAAGTGACTGACTGAATGTCTCAGTTATGTATGGTAACCCTCGTCCCCTGATGGAGGGAACAGAGACATTGCATGCCACAACTCTGAACTGGTTCTGAGCGGGTTGAGATGCTTTTCGACTTCAAAAACGAATGAGCAAATGCCACGCTGTTTATACCCGGGTATCCGGGGCGTGGCCAGCTATGCAAATTTTGCTCACAAATTTCATTGGCCTTTTCTCAATGATGTCAGATGTGTCTGCGCTCCCAAGTGCGACCCCCTAGTATCGGAACTTCGACACAACGTCTCCGTTCCCTCCATCTGGGAACGAGGGTTACCATACGTAACAGATACATTTTCAGAAAATGACCTTATGTGTTAAAAGAGAGAAATACAGCTGTGACAGAGTGACTATTGAGTGTAATATAATATATGTTTCCTCAGGCTGAGAGATTATCATGACTGCAAATCTGTTGGGTCAATAGCAAATGACTGTGATTTCTCTTGGGTTTTGTCAAGCCATGTCCAAACATCTCGCTCTGTCTCCATCCCTCATCTCTGTCTCTCTCGCTCTCTTTTCTCAGAGGAATACTTCTTTAATGAGCCTCATTAGTGAAGACGACAAAAACAACAGAATGTTTTGGGCAACTTTGTGCAAACATTGTAAATGAAAATGACTTTTTTTTTATTCAGTGATAGAGCCCGCTGAAAGCAAAATGCTAAATGAACTACTATAACAGACTGATAAAACAGCACTCTGCACTCTGTTGGTTAGATGACATTTAAGTTAGCATCTCTGCAATTCAGTTGTCAGTGGATTTTAGATGTAGTACTGTTTCCCTCAAGTTTGAATATATTAAATCTGAGATCACATCAAAGCCTGATCACCTCACTAGAACATGGAGCCTATTTCTACATTACGTGTATTTTAAAACCCCCTGAGTTTTTTGGCTTTTAGTCCATGTGAGTTATCCGTAAGTTTAAAATGAAATTTAAACTAATATATGTATTTAAAATGTGCAGTCTTTTTACTACTGCAAAAACCAACTAAATTATTGATAACTACACATTATACAGATTTTTGTCCAATCAAATGCTTTCTAGAATAAGTACTTTGATGTGCCACACCCCAAACTTCCTGTATGAAATGTGCATTCAAGTCATGCCAGAAAGGTCATATTTACGAGCTGAACACACGAGCACCACCACGACATGGTAATTACGGGTGGAAAAGTGGGGAAACAGAGAAAACACGGCAGACGCAATGGATGCAGCACCTGATGACTTATTTTTTTAAGTAAAACAGGGTAAACAGTTAACCCTGTGTTTTCATAAGTTTGCCTTTCACACTGTACATTTCTAAATTTCCTTAAGCCCAGGTTAATGTTCTTATTAGCATATTTTCAGTTTCAGTGTCACTGATTGGATGAAGGCAGCATGCGATGTGGTTTATACAATGGCAGTAGCATCGCGCATCCTTATATTACATATTGCTGACTGTACTATATCGTTTTCCAGAATGAACTTTTCGGAATATAAAGGTAAGAATGAAAGAGTCTTGTCTTTGCGTGAATTAACATGTTTTCCATCATTTGACATTTTTTCCATTTAAATGCCGAAATTACTGTTTATACAACACTGTGTTTTCGTGACTGTTCAAATCATGTGAATTTGAGGCATGTGATTGGCTGTCGGTTGCTAAGCATGATCTAGCCGTAACATTCTAACACTGTTTCATTTCACACTGTACATGTTTGGCACCATAACACAGGGGTAAGTGCATTGTGAAAAGCCTTTATTTTGCTTCATAGAAGTCACTATTGCAAAATAATTGTTTTGATATTTAAGTTTCTACAGCATGCTATGTGAGACTTAATCATTCCAAGCACCAAGAACTGCTTCAGTTTTTCAAATGTTAATATGGAATTAACAAGCACCATACTTGTTATGGGATGGGGTACAACATAGTATGTACCATTTAGGGGTAAATAAGGTACAAACATGTACCTCTTAGCTTTTGTACCTTAGGGTACCACCCAAAATAGCAGCTTTGCACTTTATTCTGCTGTATTAAAGTGCCCCTAATAGGCCATTTCGAAATATTGCTTATCATGCAGTGTGTAAAGTAGCTGTATGTGAATGTAAATCTGCAAAGTTGTAAAGCCAAAAGTTCACAATAAATAAAGTTATTATCTCCCAAAAGAGAAAATTGACTCTGAACAGCCCAAATGAGTTGTCAGTAATTCCAATCCCATACATTTGCATAATGCCGCCTATGTGCTACGTTGGCCAGCCGCGAACAACTTAACCCGCCCTTAAACAATCTAGCTTGTTCGTGTGGTTACCATCATGTCGAGAAGACGCCGTGTCCTACACTGTGAAAGTAAATTTATTTTCATTTCTGAAAGATGAGGCTGCAAAGAAGTGGTTAAAATAAATTTTTTCCACTGTACCACAACAGTACAACTCCAATCTTGTTTGTGTTCCCGTCATTTTACTGACGACTACTTCTCTAATCTCAGGAAGTTAAAAGTGGGATTCACAAAACACTTGCTCTTGAAAGATGGCTCAGTACACAGTTTATTGAGTAAGGTCTAACTGCAGAACCGCAGAACCATACGTCATAGCAGTGTGAGGACAACAGCACCGGCCTAACAGTCTGATGCCGGAAGTGAGCGGAGCAAGTGTTGCCTTACAAGGCATTCCGCTACTTCCGTGTTTTGGACCATTTCAAAGTTTAAAACCACGTTATTATCAAGAATTTTATTAAAACGATTTAATTTAAAAGATATATTTACGGCATATACGATGCAAAAAAATGTATTATATATATATACTGTATATATATATATATATATGTGTGTGTGTGTGTGTATTTGTATGAAATAATATAAAAGATAAGAATTATGCTGTCCTACTAACAAAATACATTATACTAATATTGACAATTGTTTTTTTTAAGTTAAAATTATAGTTTATCCATTTGTTTTGTTGTGTTATGAATTATTAACAATATAAATTGAACACAAATCTTAAAACAAATAATTAAGCACAAAGCTTGAGCGTTTTAATATTTGATATAATTGAAAGATAATTTTTGTTATACTCCAACATTTCACAACTAGCCGCTTTTTTCATAGAACATAAAAAAAATAAAAAATCTATAGTGGAGTGAAAAAAATACCCAAAAATGATTAATTTAAATAAAATGTGTTTTTCCTCTTAAATAGCAAAAGCATCACACACTAGCTGTACCTGCTCCAAATAAATACAATTAATTAAAAATATAAAAACAAACAAAATAAAATAAATAAAACAAGTTATGCAGGCACACATTTAAAAATAAACTAATCAAATCTCCATAAACATGGAGTTACTCCTGAGGTGCCTTCTGTCCAGACACTCGTAAAGAAAAACTTCCATATCTTCCTTGAATTGGAAATGAAACATGAAAGGCTCTTTGGCCAGTTGTCTATCATCATTCATTTCCGCCTGATCAAGTTAAAGAATGGCCTATTCCTTTGTCTTTCTTGTTTAATTTCAGATATCATGGCTCTTCCACAAAACCTCTGAAGGCATGGCAGTTTTTTTCATTTTCATTAACTTTTGACTAAGCTCTCTTCTTACGCCATGATTAACTTCTCACCGTGTCTTCCGCAATTATTAGTTTACATGAACTCCGCCCACTTCCGATCTGATACTGCTACTCCGTCCACTTCCAGCATCGGACTGTTAGGCTGGCGCTGTTGTCCTTACACTGCTATGACGTATGGTTCTGCGGTTTTGCAGTTGGTTAGTATTGAGTTTATTTGGGCCAGATGGCTCCACTGACTCACAACCTGACAAATAATAGATGTTTATATTTTCTATCGAGCGTTCATAATATGGAACTATGGCAATGGGCGTATCGTTTCCGACATGCGCTGTACGCAGTAGACCAATCACAACAGACTGGGCCATCTGACCAAAAAGAGCAGAGTATAGCTCAGGAAAGGAGGCGTTTAGAAAGACTGAATGTTTGAACTGCTTTCAACGAATCGTTTGAGAATCGTTGGAAAATAAGGTCATATTAAATATATAATTTGAAAACAAAATCTTTTTTTTGACCATGTACTGTATGTATGTAAACCTATTGTAGGAGACTCCCAAAACAGTATTAGGAGCCATAAAAATGGCATAATAAGGGCACTTTAATAATAATCTTAAAGGCTTGATTGTGCTGCTTGCTGTTCCACTCAAGGATGCAGTGGGCAAAAGTGTATGCTTGTCAAACAGGGAATGAGAATGAGAACTTCAATGAGAATCAGAAAGAGAGATGGGCTCAATGTCAGCTGAGGTTAATTGGCTGTGAGATGAAGCTTTGATAGCTAATGGTGGGAAAGCTGCTCAACCAGCTGAAGGTGGAGACTAGTCACATACAATGGGGGCTGGGAAAACAATATTGACAACCAATAGATAAAAGGAAGGACTGAGGTGTGAGGTGGTTATAAATGATTGGTCAAAGGATGGGAAAAGAAACTCCATTTACTGGTTTCCAGCTGGTCATTAACTGGTCAGCTACCTACCATGTTCCAACAAATAGCTTGATCACCTTGAGCTAGTATGACTGAAACACCGCTACCATGATGGATTTAGAAAGAAAGGACGATCTTTGGGCAAAGGATCAATAATTATTCCACGTGTAGTTTAATAAAAACAACAATAAAAAATCTTGAACGTTTTATACATTGTCATGCCAAATGTCTTTGTTATACTTTAGATATTTTATAGTATGGGTGTTATTCGAGATCATTGTGCGGTGTCACTGTCATGAGAACATGTCCTCAGTGAAAAGGGCACACTGATTTTTCCTGCTCTACTTCAACACTGACTGACCTAAAGAGGCCCCTTGAGAAAAGAAAAGTCTACTAAATTGTATTGAATGTCCACTTGCACTGCAAACTGTACTTGCAGATAATGTAATAATGAATGAATAAAATAAAAGGCCACTAAAGTGTGTTCACTTTTATCACTGTCTTAACACATTTAAATAGACTTTTAAAAAGTGCACTTTTTAAATTTCGATATTACATTTAAAGTTAATATATTTTAAATGTACTAAAACGCAGTGTCATCATTATGAATGTGTAATTACAAATTATATATATATATATATACTAAACCCTAACCCACACGGCAAACAATGTTCAATAGAAATTACATTAAAGTATGATACACACAACAGTTCTGCTGTGGATTCATAGGTAATATTGTCATTGGTAAAATTGAGCAAAAACAGACAATATTGTATAAAATATAACACAATATTTACTTCTTATTTACTAAACTGTTGTATAGAATAACATTTGCACTCATGTTATTCGGACATAAACCGCACCAGTGAGCAGAGGACCAGGGTGGAACATAGAGCCAGAACGAAGCAGGTAGAGCAGGAAACCACCACAGCGGAGCAGATGACCACCATGGCGGAGCAGACAGAGCAGAAGACCACCAGGCTGGAGCAGAAGACCACCAGGCTGGAGCAGAAGACCACCAGGCCGGAGCAGAAGACCACCAGAGCGGGACCGAAGACCACCAGGCTGGAGCAGACGGAGCAGAAGCCCAAAGCAGAAACTGGGACCTGGGTAAAATTGAGAAACAGGAAACAGGAAACAGACAGTTCTCAAGAACCGAGGCAGGGAACACGGAGCAGAAGACCACCAGGCCGGAGCAGAAGACCACCAGAGTGGGACCGAAGACCACCAGGCTGGAGCAGACGGAGCAGAAGCCCAAAGCAGAAACTGGGACCTGGGTAAAATTGAGAAACAGGAAACAGGAAACAGACAGTTCTCAAGAACCGAGGCAGGGAACACAAAAAGTTAATCAATAGTCTCCCTGGTGACCACTGAATGTGTAGACAGTTCAAAATCTGGCTCATTGACTGAAACTGGACAGGCAGACCATTCAAAATCAGTCTCATTGGTCGAAACAGGACAGACATATGGCTCAAAACTAGACTTCTTGACTGAAAGGGGGCAGATAACAGGTTCAATGATTGCAATGGGACTGACAAAAACTTAAAACACATTACTTGAAAGTGGACAGACAAATGGCTCAACATTAGACTTACGAACTGAAACAGGACTGGCAGAAAGAGGTGGATGGCCTCATTGGCCGGTTCAGAGCAAGGCAAGAGTTCATAAACGGCCTCCTTGGCCGGGACAGGACGAGAATTCACAGGCGGCCTCCATAGCCGTGACGGAACAGGCAGAGCGTTCATAGATGGATACCACTGACACCTCTGGAGGAACTGAAACAGGACTGGCAGAAAGAGGTGGATGGCCTCATTGGCCGGTTCAGAGCAAGGCAAGAGTTCATAAATGGCCTCCTTGGCCGGGACAGGACGAGAATTCACAGGCGGCCTCCATAGCCGTGACGGAACAGGCAGAGCGTTCATAGATGGATACCACTGACACCTCTGGAGGTTCTGCAGCAGATGCCGCTACCTCTGGAGGTTCTACAGTAGTAACATCAGGAAACGATTAGAGTTCATTTACATCCTTCTAAACAGGAGAGATACCTTCGACCGTGACATGACGGGCTGAAAGTGTATTGCTGGGCGCCACCACCATACATGGAGCTGAAGTGAGCGCCGCCACCTCGGGAGGTTCTGCAGCCTCAGCCGCCACCTCTGGAGAACCTGGAGGGAGCACCGCCATCACTGGAGGTTCTGCAGCCTCAGCCGCCCCCTTTGGAGACATCATAGTGGACACTGCCACCTCAGGAGGTTCTGTGGTGGTGAATGCAGCCCAAACACACCAAAAAGAGATCCCCATCATGGGAAGCGCTTCAGACAGGGGAATCAGTTCAGGAAGAGGAGGGCTAGAGCGAGTGGGTTTGGGGATACCAGCTGCGCGTGCAGACACCAGCGGTGCATCCCTCACACTGGATACCAGAATGGAATACCGAAGGACTGACCTTGATAATCTGTGTGCAACAGACAGGACGTGACAAGACTCTGGATGATCAGCTGTGATGTGACATGACTCTGGATTATCAACTGTGATGTGACGTGACTCTGGATTATCAGCTGTGATGTGACGTGACTCTGGATGATCAGCTGTGATGTGACGTGACTCTGGATGATCAGCTGTGATGTGACGTGACTCTGGACGAATAGCTGAGACGTGACGAGGCTCTGGGAGATAAGCTGAGACATGACAAGGCTCTGGCAGATCAGCTGAGACTTGACTTGACTCATGAAGATCAGCTGTGACTTGACTCATGAATGGAAGCTGTGACTTAACTTGACTTGACTCAGAAATATCCACTGTGACTTGACTTGATTCATGAAGATCAACCGTGATTTGACTTGACTCATGAAGATCAGCTGTGACTTGACTCATGAATGGAAGCTGTGACTTAACTTGACTTGACTCAGAAATATCCACTGTGACTTGACTTGATTCATGAAGATCAACCGTGATTTGACTTGACTCATGAAGATCAGCTGTGACTTGACTCATGAATGGAAGCTGTGACTTAACTTGACTTGACTCAGAAATATCCACTGTGACTTGACTTGATTCATGAAGATCAACCGTGATTTGACTTGACTCATGAAGATCAGCTGTGACTAGACTTGACTCAGGAAGATCAGCTGTGACTTGACTCATGATGATCAACTGTGACTTGACTTGACTCATGAAGATCAACCGTGACTTGACTAGACTCATGAAGATCAACTTTGACTTGACTTGATTCAGGATTGGCAGCTGTGACATAACGGGGCGCTGTTTTGTCCGCCATTTTGCGATCAGGCTCCGCTGTCGCCGTCATTTTGTGAGCGTGCTCTAGTGCGGCCCCCATTACACGAGTGAGTGTGGGGTCGCATTCCTCCGCGACACCCACAGTGAACGATGAACCAACAGTAAATAAAGCCTAATCCATAAATTGAACGAGAGTTGAACGGGGACCCTCACGGATTAAACGTGATTTGAGCGATTGATTAATGCCCTCATAAAAGAAATCGATCAAGATACACTCAGGCAAATCTGAATAATTAGCGATCTCTAAATACTCTTGAATATAGCTCTCGAGCGAACGTGTGCCCTGCTCGAGAGCTAATAACAGTCTTGCGGTGTCCATACCTGGCCAGTGTCCTGTAGAAAAGCTGCTGGATCCTTGTGTGGCCAAGTATTCTGTTACTGTAACGGGGCTGACGAGACGTGAGACGTGCGGATCCATATGCAAAGCTTTATTTGGAGAAGACAGAGACATGGACATCAGACAGGCAGGGTAATCAGTGGCAACCAGGAATATGGCGGGCAAGACACAAGAATAGTCACAGGGCTAGCGTTGGTCGACGATAGGCAGACAGAGTCACAGGGGCAAGGCTAAAGGGAGCAGTCCAGAAACCGAAGGAAGGCTAGGCAAAACTAGGCTAAGGCTAAGGCTAAGGCTAGGGCACGACTGAGGGCTCTGTAGTGTAGCTGTGTAGCTAGGAGCGATAAACGCTAAACAATACTCGAGATCAGCACCGAAGGAAACAGACAAGGCAAGGCAAAACTAGGCTA
>NW_015505673.1:424134-432220 GCF_001515645.1 Sinocyclocheilus grahami
TGTGATGTGACGTGACTCTGGATGATCAGCTGTGATGTGACGTGACTCTGGACGAATAGCTGAGACGTGACGAGGCTCTGGGAAATAAGCTGAGACATGACAAGGCTCTGGCAGATCAGCTGAGACTTGACTTGACTCATGAAGATCAGCTGTGACTTGACTCATGAATGGAAGCTGTGACTTAACTTGACTTGACTCAGAAAGATCCACTGTGACTTGACTTGATTCATGAAGATCAACCGTGATTTGACTTGACTCATGAAGATCAGCTGTGACTAGACTTGACTCAGGAAGATCAGCTGTGACTTGACTCATGATGATCAACTGTGACTTGACTTGACTCATGAAGATCAACCGTGACTTGACTAGACTCATGAAGATCAACTTTGACTTGACTTGATTCAGGATTGGCAGCTGTGACATAACGGGGCGCTGTTTTGTCCGCCATTTTGCGATCAGGCTCCGCTGTCGCCGTCATTTTGTGAGCGTGCTCTAGTGCGGCCCCCATTACACGAGTGAGTGTGGGGTCGCATTCCTCCGCGACACCCACAGTGAACGATGAACCAACAGTAAATAAAGCCTAATCCATAAATTGAACGAGAGTTGAACGGGGACCCTCACGGATTAAACGTGATTTGAGCGATTGATTAATGCCCTCATAAAAGAAATCGATCAAGATACACTCAGGCAAATCTGAATAATTAGCGATCTCTAAATACTCTTGAATATAGCTCTCGAGCGAACGTGTGCCCTGCTCGAGAGCTAATAACAGTCTTGCGGTGTCCATACCTGGCCAGTGTCCTGTAGAAAAGCTGCTGGATCCTTGTGTGGCCAAGTATTCTGTTACTGTAACGGGGCTGACGAGACGTGAGACGTGCGGATCCATATGCAAAGCTTTATTTGGAGAAGACAGAGACATGGACATCAGACAGGCAGGGTAATCAGTGGCAACCAGGAATATGGCGGGCAAGACACAAGAATAGTCACAGGGCTAGCGTTGGTCGACGATAGGCAGACAGAGTCACAGGGGCAAGGCTAAAGGGAGCAGTCCAGGAAAACAGGCGAAGATCAAAACCGAAGGAGACAGACAAGGCTAGGCAAAACTAGGCTAAGGCTAGGGCACGACTGAGGGCTCTGTAGTGTAGCTATCGCTAGAGGAGCGATAAACGCTAAACAATACTCGAGATCAGCACCGAAGGAAACAGACAAGGCAAGGCAAAACTAGGCTAAGGCTAAGGCTAAGGCTAGGGCTAGGGCTAAGGCTAGGAAACGACTGAGGGCTCTGTAGTGTAGCTATCGCTAGAGGAGCGATAAACGTTAAACAATACTCGAGATCAACACCGAAGGAAACAGGCAAGGTTGTTTCGTTTTGGGGCTAGGGCTAGGGCTAGGGCTAGGACTAGGACTAGGACTAGGACTAGGACTAGGGCTCAGGCTGGGAAAAACGACCTAGGGCTCTGTAGAGTAGCTATCGCTAGGAGAGTGATAATCGCTAGACAATACTCGGCAGAGGGAAGGGATCAGAGTGAGTGTTAAATAGTGAGGGAGTGATATGAAACAGCTGGGTGCAATCAGTGTGAACAGCTGTGTGCAATCCGTGCTGAGTGCAATCAGTGCAATGCATGATGGGAAATGTAGTCCGGGGTGATGTGCAACAGTGTGTAGTGCGAGAGTCAATGAAATTGGAAGTTCATGGACCGGATTCGTGACAGTTACGGGGCAAACGAGATGTGAGACGTGCGGCTCCATCTGCAAAGCTTTTATTTAAAGGCGTGGTCATAAAACAGGCAAGGTTCTGACAATGGCAAACAGGTATATTGAGGCAAGACAAAGAGTATTCCAGGGACACACAAGGTCAACAATTGGCAAACATAATCCAGTGAGCAAGGCAGGGGGGTATCCAAATAAACAAGCCATAGTTCAGACGAGGAGCACAGTATCCAAACAAAGGTGAGACGAGAGGAGTAATCCACGGCAGGAAATAGAGTCCAGGGCAGGCAGAGATCAGACAAGATGAGGAAAACAGGTAATAATCAAGACACGGGTAATCCAGGCAAAGAACAAGACTAGATATATTTTTTATTATAGATATTTTTTGAGACGAGGGGGGGAAAAAGATTGTATAGGGAAAGCTCTGGCTTCATGTGGACGTAGCCTTAAACACCACTGAAAAGCTGTGGAATGACTTGAAGACTGTAGTCCACAAACGCTCACCATCAAATTTAACTTCAGCAGTTCTGAAAAGAAGAGTGGGCAAATATTGCAAAGTCTAGATGTGCAAAGTTAGTAGACACAGAGACATGTCCCTACAGAATAAAGGCTGTAATTAAAACAAAAAGTGGTTCAACAAAATACTGACACAAGGGGTGATCCTTTTTCCAACTCTGTGATTGTTTTGTTTTTCTGACGTGTTGGTGTTATATCTTTCACTTGGATGTTATAAGTTGCACTGAGTAAATACAACTGGATAAAACAAAAACTGTGTCCATCTTCATTTCAGGGTGCAGAGCAACAAAATGTGATTATTTTAAAGGGGGGGGGGGATTCTTTCTATACCCACTGTATAGAAATATGGCGCCTATAGCAGCATTCCTATATAAAGTCTATTAAGTATTATTCAGCAGCTTTATTACTTGCTCAGGAGATAATTACCTCCACCATCCCCAACTCCTCCTTTCATCACAGTCAGGACTTGGCTTTCTGATATTCCTCACTGAATCAGACTGGATAATGTTGTTGCACTAAAATTTAATTAAGAACATTAATGATATTTGGATTTGTTTTTGTTCTGTTTACCCTAAGGTGGTTATTGCTGCTCTCCTTGCTCCTTCATGACAGGCTGCATGGATTTGCAGGGATATTTTGCCCAGAACAGAACCATACCGCCAATCCAAACTGTAAGCTACGTGTCAATCATCTTTGATGATAGTGGTCCTGGCAGAACTGCATTTATGGACTACATAGTTGTTGCCCTTCATCATGTTCGTCAGCATTCAACTGTATGAAATGTAAGATGACGTACAGGTCTGGGGCGGGGCGGGGCAGGTGTGTTAACTGTGTTAAAATATTTTAATTGCTGAATGCAGAATTAATGTGAATAAGATGTATCTAATTCAGATCAAATAAAGGTAAGTGTAAAGTTACATACAAGCTTAAAAGTTTCATACAATTTCATACTCAGTTTTTATGTATGAACCCTTCAGAGCTCAAACTAGACAAAGAATCAAACTGTGGACCAGTGGATCTGCTGGATTTTCAAGTGATCTGGATCCAAAGTGAATGTGAATGGGAGTAGATCACAGATTAGCATTTTATTTAAAAAAGTTATGTAACGTTTTACGTATTAAGCTTTTAAGGATCAAACTAGGCATGCTTTGAATGTAATTTAATGTAAGTGAATGTAAGTGGGAGTAACTTGGAGCAAATTACAGATTAGCATTTTAGCTTTTAAAATAATAGGCAAAATGATAGAAAATTGTTTTTTCTATAAGGATCAAACTAAGCATAATCTGAACCAGTGGATCTACAGGATATGCAAGTGATCTGAATCCAGATTGAATGTAAATGGGAGTAATTTGGAGTTGTCTACAGATCAGTGTTTGTAGTAAATGAAAGGATTTTAATGTTACAACCATGCAGAGCAACAAGCTTCCTAAAACAATAGATTGTATAATTAAGTTTTCATTGAGGCAGATAGTCAGCCACCAGAGGGGCTCAGTTCCTCTCAGTTCAGAGGAAGTGTTTGTGTTGGTCCTAAAGGGAAACATTACAGTCGCAATCACAAATGAGATCAATCTTAACAGGAAACTAGTCTCACATCCTCTCCAATGCACACATGCTCAGACACACTGCCATCTCCTTTCTGATTTGAACGTAACACACCTTGCATGCAAATGCATACACATTACAGCCAGACACAGAAGTGTGTGCCTTGCGGCTATGTCAGATCAATACATCATTAGCTCGGTCCTCTTTCTGCAGTCCCTGTTCTTTCCTGCTTTCATCAGCACTTTTACACCATCTACAGCCTCCAACTGCACACATATTCATCAAAGCTACAAATTCTTTTTCATCTCCTGTAATTGATTAATATCAAGCCACTGTGTTAAAACAACACACAGATAAAAATGTGAAGATGGAAAGATCAAAGAGGTGATGAGGGGAATTTAAGGGAGATCAGCAAGACATGAAGAAAAACGAGATATGCCCGTGTTGTGGGGCGACAAGGGATAGTGAGACAGAGAGGTAGAGTGTGGACCAGAGAGCAGGGGGAGGTGCGGAGAGTCAAATAAACATGTAATCGTGCTGTAGGCGCTCAAGGTTTCAGTGACATGTTGACTGATGGTGCCGCATGCTGCAGAGAAATGGTCACTGTCTGAACCTACTGTGTAAATACATGCATAAAACACTTGCATACTTCACATTAGACAATGCAACACCAGGTTTTGTTTCAATACACACATTATCACTTCGTTCCTAAACCTAATGAGCTGCCTCCATAGAGGACGTTAAAACGGTCCTATTATGCTTTTTTACATTTTCAACTTCCTTTAGTGTGCAATGTTGCTGTTTTGCATGAAAAAGATCTGCAGAGTTACAAAGCACAAAGTCCACTCCAAAGGGAGTTATTCTCTATATCAGTAAGCACTGAACTCCCTCAAACAAGTGGCCAATGGCTCTAGAGGATCAAACTGATCCTCTGATGGGCCCATCCAGCGTTAAGCCTAATAAAATGCCCCATATAGTGTAGGGGTGTTTTTGAATTGCATTTTTTAGTTTTTAGTTTTGCGTCATTATTTCCGTGCGTTTCATTTCTCTCCGAATTGGCTCTGTTTGTTTGTGCCCGTGAGTTCACGCGCTGAGATGAGGAAACGCCTATATAATGTGCATTTGAAAAAAGCAACACACACCAAATACATGGAGTCAATTCAATGCCACATATACTTGCCAAATTATTGAAATATTGTAAAAGAAAATAATGTTTTGCAAACAAAAATGAAAGTATTGAGAAAAAAATACATTTGCTTTTTGCAAATAAAAATAATGAATTGCAAAAGAAAATGAAGTATTGTGAGAAAAAAAAGAAGTTTTGCAAACAAAAATAAAGAATTGCTAAATATAAATTAAACAGAGCAAAAGCAATGATTTTGCATCACATATTTTCAATGGCCGTAGCTACTAATTTATTTGCAATGCTGCTTTTCTTTTGCATTTCAGTCACGTGTGAGCTCGCGATACCATTTCTTCCCTTTGCGCTTCACATTTCTGCGCATTTCACTTTCTGGCATTGTTTTGACATGGGGGTGGAGTCAAGGGACTGGGGCGTGTACAACAGGTCTGAACACGCCTCCCTGGAAGTTACATCATCGGCCTGAGATGCAAATCACAACTGATTAAGACACCGTCATTGAGCAGAGGCATGCGGGTGGATCGTTTCCTTTTATTCACTAGCATTAAAACATGCATGGAAGTTGCTAACTTACTAACATTAACATCTGCTATTTATTTCTCTCAATGTGCACACTTTTATAGCATTAAAATGTGTATTGTTTCGTTTTGTTAACTATATGTGTATTAATGATGTTTGCTTAAACTCTGTTAACCTGTGGGAGGATGCAGCGCACAGAAGCATTCTTTGTTTACATTGGTTAAATGCTACTGCCATTTTAAAGGTGACATATCATGAAAATCTGACTTTTCCAGGTTTTAAGTGCTATAATCAGGTCCCCGGTGCATCTACCAACCAAGGAAACGTGAAAAAGATTAACCCAGTAACTTTGTTTAGGTAAGCCTTTTTCTGCAAGTGTCTGAGAAAACAAGCGTGTCTGATTTCGCTCACTTGGTGATGTGGCAAAGGGATCTTATTATAATATTACCGCCCCTTAATCTGTAAATGTAATACACCAACAGATCAGAACCAAAACAGATGTTCTTAGCAGGTCCGAGCTGTAAAGGCCGTCTGTCTTTGGCTGCACAGAAGAGCACAGAACACTATTTACAGTCCCAGCCTCAGAGGAGACAAGAGTGGATTTATTGATTTATTTACTGTATATTGCTGCTGCCACACAGATCTAAAATAAACATGCAATTTATTTCCCAGCTGCTTACCTTCACAGACATAACCGACTGCTTTTGTAACTCATGTGTGTTTTTAACGTAAACTTGTGTGTGAATGAGAACTTAGTTTAGTACTCACATGCTGTGACAGCCGCTTTCTGTGCGTGTGCTTCGGATGTGTGCGCTCAGAAAACTGTATATCAGAAGTTTAAACTCATATGGTTTAAAACGCATGATTTCAGTGCGATAAACATGATAATCAGAACCAAAACAGATGTTCTTAGCAGGTCCGAGCTGTAAAGGCGCAGCTCTATTTTGGAAAAGATGGCGGGGAACAGCAGCTCATTTGCATTTAAAGAGACAGGCACGAAAAACAGCGTGTTTCTGCTTCCACTCAAAATAGGTATTTTCAAAATGATATAATAAATGATCTGTGGAGTATTTTGAGCTGAAACTTCACAGACACATTCTGGGGACACCAGAGACTTATATTATATATTGTAAAAAGGGGCATAATATGTCTCCTTTAATGTAAAACAATGTAATTAACGTCACCCAAAAATTAAAATTAGCCTGTGTTTTACTCACCCTCGAAGCATCCTAGGTGTATGTGACTTTCTTCTTTCAGACGAATCCAATCTGAGTTATAATAAAAATTGTCCTGGCCCCTCCAAGCCTTTCAATGGGGGTAAGCAGGTGTTTGTTGTCAACAGTTCAGAGGACGTGTAATAAAGTGTGTGCATCCATAATAAAATGTCCCTCACACGGCTCTGGGGCACGAATAAAGGCCTCCTGTAGCAAATCCATGCATATTTGTAAGATAAATATCCATATTTCAAACGTAATAAACACTTTTTTTCTCACTTCCGCTGACTATGGTACGTGGAAGACGTTCCGGCGGATGACGTAGGACTTAGGTGTCGTGGGCGTGCCTCTGAGAAATGCAGGAGCAAAGGAAACAAAGTTTCCTTACTTTAGCAAAGGAAAACCAGTCTCCTCTTGGCTTATATCGAAATCCTCCGACATTTTTCTTTACAAATCCCCATTTTGTGCTTCTAATTCGTGAACAGCGTTTTGTCTTGTTCTCTCTCCGCGCTCGTCACTAATCACGCAACACCAACATCCCTACGTCATCTGCCGGAAAGCCTTCCACGTGTGACAGATTGCGGAAGTGATAGAAAAGTGTTTATTACGTTTGAAATATTGATATTTTTCTTACGAAAACGCATGGATTTGCTACAGGAGGCCTTTATTCATGCCCCGGAGCCATGTGAGAGACGTTTTATTACGGATGCGCGCACTTTATTTCACATCTTCTGAACTGTTGACAACAAACACCCGCTTACCCCCATTGAAAGGCTTGGAGGGCCAGGACAATTTTTTTATATAACTCAGATTGAATTTGTCTGAAAGAAGAAAGTTACATACACCTAGGATGCTTAGAGGGTGAGTAAAACACAGGCTAGTTTTCATTTTTGGGTGAACTGATGAACTAAAGCAATGGTACGGCACTGGTGGCCTTCTTATGGCCGTACAAAATGGATGTAAGCCTGAAGTGGCCCACATGCCCACATGCAAAACTGACCCAAATTTATCAAATCACATGTGGGCCTCCGTAGGAAAAGATGTGGTGTTCACGGCAATGTGTAATCTGAATGTGACCCTAAGGTGGCCCATGTGGTAAATAGTGAATATTGCCCAAATAGTGCCAACCAAATGTGGTCCACCTTTGGCAAAAATGTGGCACAATTGACAAAGGCTAATCAGGGTGAAAACCAAATGTGGTCCACATATATTTCACCAAATGTGGCCCAGGTATATTAAAATGTATCTGGTAGGGTGACCATACGTGCCATTTTTCCAGGACGCGTCCTGGCCAGGATTTCTATATTGCCTAAAATATCTAGGTTTTGGCTTTGTTTGCGTGTGCAGACCGATCGGTGTATGACATCAAAGTACCATACAGACGGTTATGCTTTCGAAACGCTCTCAAGGTACTTTGATGTCAAACACTGATCGGTCTGAGCCG
>NW_015505673.1:432617-440974 GCF_001515645.1 Sinocyclocheilus grahami
TTCCACTCAAAATAGGTATTTTCAAAATGATATAATAAATGATCTGTGGAGTATTTTGAGCTGAAACTTCACAGACACATTCTGGGGACACCAGAGACTTATATTATATATTGTAAAAAGGGGCATAATATGTCTCCTTTAATGTAAAACAATGTAATTAACGTCACCCAAAAATTAAAATTAGCCTGTGTTTTACTTACCCTCGAAGCATCCTAGGTGTATGTGACTTTCTTCTTTCAGACGAATCCAATCTGAGTTATAATAAAAATTGTCCTGGCCCCTCCAAGCCTTTCAATGGGGGTAAGCAGGTGTTTGTTGTCAACAGTTCAGAGGACGTGTAATAAAGTGTGTGCATCCATAATAAAATGTCCCTCACACGGCTCTGGGGCACGAATAAAGGCCTCCTGTAGCAAATCCATGCATATTTGTAAGATAAATATCCATATTTCAAACGTAATAAACACTTTTTTTCTCACTTCCGCTGACTATGGTACGTGGAAGACGTTCCGGCGGATGACGTAGGACTTAGGTGTCGTGGGCGTGCCTCTGAGAAATGCAGGAGCAAAGGAAACAAAGTTTCCTTACTTTAGCAAAGGAAAACCAGTCTCCTCTTGGCTTATATCGAAATCCTCCGACATTTTTCTTTACAAATCCCCATTTTGTGCTTCTAATTCGTGAACAGCGTTTTGTCTTGTTCTCTCTCCGCGCTCGTCACTAATCACGCAACACCAACATCCCTACGTCATCTGCCGGAAAGCCTTCCACGTGTGACAGATTGCGGAAGTGATAGAAAAGTGTTTATTACGTTTGAAATATTGATATTTTTCTTACGAAAACGCATGGATTTGCTACAGGAGGCCTTTATTCATGCCCCGGAGCCATGTGAGTGACGTTTTATTACGGATGCGCGCACTTTATTTCACATCTTCTGAACTGTTGACAACAAACACCCGCTTACCCCCATTGAAAGGCTTGGAGGGCCAGGACAATTTTTTTATATAACTCAGATTGAATTTGTCTGAAAGAAGAAAGTTACATACACCTAGGATGCTTAGAGGGTGAGTAAAACACAGGCTAGTTTTCATTTTTGGGTGAACTAACCCTTTAAAGCAATGGTACGGCACTGGTGGCCTTCTTATGGCCGTACAAAATGGATGTAAGCCTGAAGTGGCCCACATGTAAAATAGCAAAACTGACCCAAATTTATCAAATCACATGTGGGCCTCCGTAGGAAAAGATGTGGTGTTCACGGCAATGTGTAATCTGAATGTGACCCTAAGGTGGCCCATGTGGTAAATAGTGAATATTGCCCAAATAGTGCCAACCAAATGTGGTCCACCTTTGGCAAAAATGTGGCACAATTGACAAAGGCTAATCAGGGTGAAAACCAAATGTGGTCCACATATATTTCACCAAATGTGGCCCAGGTATATTAAAATGTATCTGGTAGGGTGACCATACGTGCCATTTTTCCAGGACGCGTCCTGGCCAGGATTTCTATATTGCCTAAAATATCTAGGTTTTGGCTTTGTTTGCGTGTGCAGACCGATCGGTGTATGACATCAAAGTACCACTGGGCCAGTTTGATATATGGCACAGTAAGCACTGGCTAATGTAGCCTGAAGCCTGAAGTGGCCCGCATATGATTCCACAAATGTGACCAGTTATCCTAAAACGTATCTGGACCAGTTTTGGCAAAGACATGGCACAGTGAGCACTGGCTAATGTGGCTTTTAGCCTAAAGTGGCCCACATATGATGCCACAAAATGTGGCACAGTTATCCTAAACCGTATCTGGGCCAGATTTTGGCAAAGCTATGGCACACTGAGCACTGGCTAATGTGGCTGTGAGCTTAAAGTGGCCCTTATATGTTGCCATAAATGTTGTCCAGGTATAAAACATATCTGGGCCAGTTTTGGCAAAGATATGGCACAGTGAGCATTGGCTAATGTGGCTGTGAGCCTAAATCGACCCTTATATGATGCCGCAAATGTGGCCGTTATCCTCAAACATATTTGGGCTAGTTTTGGCAAAGACATGGCTTGGTAAGCACTGGCTAATGTGGCTGTGAGCCTAAAGTGGCCCTTATATATTGCCATAAATGTTGCCCAGGTATAAAACATATCTGGGCCAGTTTTAGCAAAGATATGGCATGGTAAGCACTGGCTAATGTGGCTGTGAGCCTAAAGTGGCCCACATATGATGTCACAAATGTGGCACAGTTATCCTAAACTGTATCTAGGCCAGTTTTGGCAAATATATGGCACAGTGAGCACTGGCTAATGTGGCTGTGAGCCTAAAGTGGCCCTTAAATGATGCCGCAAATGTGGGCCGCATATAAAATGACAAATATTGCCCAAATAATTATTAACAATTTGGGCCACTTTTGGCAAATATACAGCACAGTCAACATTGGCTAATCAGTGTGTAAGCCAACTTTTCCCACATTTGACATGGCAAATATGCCCCATATATTATAAAACAGATGAGGACCACTTCTGGTTGTAACACTTGACAAGTGAGGCCACTTCTTGGATGTAACACTTGACACTGGCTAATTGAAATGGAAGCTTGGAATTGTAAATATGGCCTAATAGAATTTGGCTACTTTTAGTAGGATGCAACACAGTCAACTGATGCAGGGTGATCTGGATGTGAGTCTTAAGAAGGCTACACACGCAGCAATTTATTTTTTGAAACATGCTTTTAATGGCAGGGTTTTTATATGTGTACTGTGCAGCATAAAAACAGAAGTGCACTATAATGATTGTACTATTACTGTCACGGTTTCTGTTCATTTGGACTTTGTTTTCCTTTTGCACCATTTCCCTTGTTGTGTTGATTGTATTATTCTGTTCAGGTGTGCCTAGTTAAATATCCTTGTTTGGTCTGAGTACTTAAGTTCCTGTATGTTCACTTTGAGTTTGTCTGGTCTTGCATCTATGGCCATGTCCACACGTACATGGGTATTTCACTAGCTAGACTGACTGTTCTTTCAGTGTGTTCTTTCACTGCATGATTCAGTCTAATAAAAAATGCATTTAGAATGCTCCCAAAATTCAAGATAGGGGCAGCAAATGTATATATTTATATCATTTCATATAGTTAATATCACACAAAGAGTGCCATTTTTTTTGTTGCAAAATCACAAATGTCATATTGATTTTATACAACAGTTCAATAAACAAGAAGTTAATATTAAGAGACTTACGTTTTAGACACCGTATTGCTTATTTTTGCTCTATTTTTGCTCTATTTTGCCAACAAAAATGGTTCCAAACAAAGTCACAGCACTGTTTTTCGTGTGGTGTTTTGTTCCTGAATGAATCAACCGTTTATATGATTCGGTTCAATCACACACTCAGCAAAATATCATCTGATTATTGTTATTGATAAAATCCAAGAAAATATAGAGATATAATTTTTTGTCAACATCGCACACCCCTAGACAAGATATTTAATTCTTCTTTGCTTAGTGATTGTTTGGTACACCTAATTCACTGATCATCGTAAAATCAATCTTTTATTAGGTTTTCTCAACGATATAAGGTTGATAAGGTACAGGTGTTATGGATCAACTAGGGATTATGTTAACTGGGGATATCAGGAAGGCTATTCCAGAGTTTATAAGACAAAGGTGAAAAAACTTTACTAGTTTAGTGTATTTTTATTATTTTTTTATATGAGGATACAGGAAAAATGTATCAAATGCATACAGGACAGGTGTATTTGCCAGCTGTGGAGGGTCTGCCCACACAGTCCCAATGGTACCACCTTCCACATTCAGTACATTCAATCTAAGGAGTGTAGCGACTCAGCTCATGGGAAATATGAATAATTAACCATAAAGTGATCTGTATTAAATTTAATTGTTTTTCCCCCCTTTCTTTGAAACTACATCAACCATTTTTTCTTCAATTCTTACAACAGTAAATGGACCAAGCATGTCTGGGTCCATTTTTCCACCTTTTCGGTTCTCCTGTCACACATTCCTCACCAATACCTTGTCTCCAACCACAAAGTTGTGCTCCTGCCCTCTTTCTATTTTCCTCTTCCGCACATTGTCCTGACTCGTTGTCCTGTTCTGTTTTACAGCTTCCATGGTCTCCCTCCTATCGCTCAACCCCTCAGAAAGTTGCTCAGTGGCAACCATGGCTTCCACGTTTCCATGACAGAGCTAAGTAAACATTCACAATAATTATTCACATCTTTCTAGATCATGTTGTTACAAAAACAAAGTACACAAATCACTAACCTCATAATCCTTCGGTACCTCACATAGATACCGTGCCTCTCTCCCAAACATTAAAAAGTATGGGGAAAACATTGTTGTGATTAGTTTTTTTTGTTCACTGTAGCACTTAGATGTATGTGCCAAGATGAAGGATTGTCCCCAACCATTTTTTGTCAGACTTCTGAACATTAAGAATTAAAACGAAAATCATGAAACGTTCAAAAACTACTCAACGTGTCTTTTCATATTTATATATACCTTTGAATTGTGCCATTCATTCGCTCAACAATTGAAAAAATACCTGTGTTCATCACACATATTAAAGAGTTTGACTTGCACTGCTCATCACATGTTTTCTACTGTGTTCTGGCGAGAGACCAGTATTTAGGATGGGGGGAAAAAAGCAGGAATCATGAACTTAGAACATTTACTAAACACAAAGTGTTCTCTACATATCCAATAAAAGGCATCCGATTCACAACATTCAAATTCAAGCACCTAACTGAGCATAATGTATAATAAAGAGACAGTATTACTATATAAACAAACAGAAAATTCAGTTAATTTAATTGATTATATGATTATAACAAACTGCATTATTAAATACAATTTGTTCTAAACAATGAGTTCTGTCATTTAAATAGTTTAGGGAAAAAATGAAATAATGTGCTGTTATTATTTGTAAGCCAACATGTTGATTTCAGATCAGTCATGAATCCAGGATGAATCTTCTCATCCAGGATGAACATTCCCGGAGTCCATTGGCATACGCCAAATAAGTCCTGCAATTGTTCTCTACATATCCAATAAAAGGCATCCGATTCACAACATTCAAATTCAAGCACCTAACTGAGCATAATGTATAATAAAGAGACAGTATTACTATATAAACAAACAGAAAATTCAGTTAATTTAATTGATTATATGATTATAACAAACTGCATTATTAAATACAATTTGTTCTAAACAATGAGTTCTGTCATTTAAATAGTTTAGGGAAAAAATGAAATAATGTGCTGTTATTATTTGTAAGCCAACATGTTGATTTCAGATCAGTCATGAATCCAGGATGAATCTTCTCATCCAGGATGAACATTCCCGGAGTCCATTGGCATACGCCAAATAAGTCCTGCAATCACAACATTAAAAGAAAACGCATTCTTCCCTTGTCAAGATTGATTTTTTCTAAGGGCTCAGAAAAACCTTTGATCAAAAACAAGATAAATCTGCTATTATTTTAATCTCCAATCTGTTATTTATCAGTTTAGATTATTTTTTAATGCTTTGCTAACTAGCAGAAGACAGTAACCAGTTTTATATTCCAGTTGCGCAGATGGGGTATGTTGTAACACTGCGTTACAATGTGCTATTCTATGACATTAGCGATGTAATTCACACTATTTACTTTAATACATTTGAATGATAAACGACGAGAAACAGGTGAATAAAGACTGACAGTCAATGTTTAATGTTTAGAAATTATTATTTCAAGACATGTAAAGCATTTTGGCTCGTTTATGTGGGCCGTCCCAAGCATGGTTGCAATGTGTTCATTGTCAAACTCCAAAATCAGATTATTTTTAATTCTTAAAAAACGCCATTATTTCATTTGAAATCAATAATTATTTTATTTTATTGACAAAATATTTTTAGTTTGTCTTGTATATTTTTTTCATTCGATCAGATAAGATTTTAAGCTGTCATATGGTCATGTTACAACGTGCCCCTCAGACGTTACAATGTACCCCACCTACGGGGCATGTTGTCACATTTCACTTCCAATTTTTGAGGGTAAATAAAGAAAAACGTATACACTATAACTATGAAACAAAGCGACATATTTGTATTAGACAAGTGTGAAATTACTGTGGATAAAAAAAATATATATTCTGAACCCCATGTGGATTTACACAAACTGAGAAAGTCAAAAAGTGTTACTTTGTGCCCCGCTCTCCCCTATTGGTTGAATTTTCTATAGTATGTGTTCAGTTATAGTTCTGTGGCTAAAACCACCATCAAAATGTTTGTCTAATCTGTAACAAGACACACCCATTGTAGTTGTGTAATAAATTAATTTATTAAAAATATTGATTTTCAAATTCAAGTCAAAACAACACTTTGCCAGCTTTATCTTAATTGTTGAATTTCAATAGCATGTTTTCTGTTATAGTTCTGTGACTAAAACAAATATAAAAATGTTCTTATAAAAACAGTAACAAGACACACACCATGAGGTTGATACAGAAGAGTGTTTTTATTTGAAATGAATTTATTTATTGGTTTTAATTTCAATAGCGAAATTAATCAAATTTTTGGTGTCATACATAATCACTGGATTTTGGAATCATAATGATTTTTAATATGTTTTTTCTGTTATTAATATATTTAGTAATAGTAATAATATAATAATAACCACTATCACATATCTTGTTTACAATATTTCTTATTTAAATTCAAGTGAGCGTTATAAGTGTTTGTCTTTATATCTTTCAAAGACCTTGGTGCACAAATTGCTCTTGTTTTGTTAACTGTAAAAAAAAAACATTTCGATTTATCCTTTCACATGTACTTTGTAGACGGTCCCTAGGTGGCCTAAGCGTTAGCGCGCCGCTGCTAGAGACTTTATGCTTTGCAAAATATCGAGGAGGATTGAAACATATTGCGATGTGTGTTCAGTTCTACGTTCTAATGCCTTTCAGATAAGACATTTTAAACAATTATTCTAATCTAATAAGAATTGATTGGTTTTTCGCAGCTGAATCTGTCTAACATCCATCGTCAAACGTCGAACCAACTTTATATCGGTGTATCTTCTTGCTAAAACTTTCAACAGTACAACCCTTTATGAAAGAGATAACTCGCCATGTCTATGATAATGATAATCCTTCCGCCATGTCTGATACTTGGAGGAGACTTGGAGAGGATTAGAGTACTGTCAATTACACAGCTCTATATGTGTGTGTGTTGTATTTTGTTCAAAATTATTTATCTTTTCATTCATCTTTGAACTGTATAGCAGCCCGTCCGATTTGGAGGCTACACTGAAGCAACGAGTCAAGAAAGTAGTGTGAAATTACTGTGGATAAAAAAAATATATATTCTGAACCCCATGTGGATTTACACAATTTGAGAAAGTCAAAAAGTGTTACTTTGTGCCCCGCTCTCCCCTATTGGTTGAATTTTCTATAGTATGTGTTCAGTTATAGTTCTGTGGCTAAAACCACCATCAAAATGTTTGTCTAATCTGTAACAAGACACACCCATTGTAGTTGTGTAATAAATTAATTTATTAAAAATATTGATTTTCAAATTCAAGTCAAAACAACACTTTGCCAGCTTTATCTTAATTGTTGAATTTCAATAGCATGTTTTCTGTTATAGTTCTGTGACTAAAACAAATATAAAAATGTTCTTATAAAAACAGTAACAAGACACACACCATGAGGTTGATACAGAAGAGTGTTTTTATTTGAAATGAATTTATTTATTGGTTTTAATTTCAATAGCGAAATTAATCAAATTTTTGGTGTCATACATAATCACTGGATTTTGGAATCATAATGATTTTTAATATTTTTTTTCTATTATTAATATATTTAGTAATAGTAATAATATAATAATAACCACTATCACATATCGTGTTTACAATATTTCTTATTTAAATTCAAGTGAGCGTTATAAGTGTTTGTCTTTATATCTTTCAAAGACCTTGGTGCACAAATTGCTCTTGTTTTGTTAATTGTAAAAAAAAAAAAAACCTTCCTGTGGGGAAACATTAATCGTTTTATCCATTAAGTGTACTTTGTAGACGGTCCCTAGCTGGCCTAAGCGCTAGCTCGCTAGCTCGCTAGATAGACTGGATGCGTTGCAACACATCGAGGAGGAGTAAAACAAATAAACTGCGATGTGCGTTCAATTGTTCAATTCTATGCTTTTCAGATAAGACATTTTGTTCCAATAAGAATTTATTGAATTTTTTTCACGGCTGAATATCTGTCTAATGTCGAACCAACTTTATATCGGTAACGAGACGCAATATTTTATTAGAAATTCGTTTCATATTGACTAGAAATCTTATATACAGCCAAGAATGAACCTAACGTCTTCCATTGGTCACATATC
>NW_015505673.1:441896-454416 GCF_001515645.1 Sinocyclocheilus grahami
TCACAAATAATACTACTGATGAAAAAGAACGGGTTGAATGTTAACTACTTTCGTTTCCATATAACTATAAACTACCATAAAAGTTAATCAGCGTGCATTGATTAACAGCATGTTGTAGCGCAAAAAAAAAAACATGCTCCTGCATCCAACTGAGAAAGTTAATCGCAAAAGAGCGAGCAGTGGGAAGAATGAGTCTGGAGCCCTGACTTGCCCAGCTCCCTCTGTCAGTGATCTAGTACCCCCTCGGCACCTGTGTTCACAATTCTCTGGAGCCGCCCCTCTGGTACATCGATGTATTTTTGAAAAGCAAAAATTAAGTTTGTTCAACTCTAAACCCAGTCCCCAAGTAAATTAGCTTATTAAATGAAAAACTAGCAAAAAGCGGTGTCCCCACTAATTTTCAAAGCAAAGTTACGCCACTGTATATATATATATATATACTACTATAATATAATATAGCTTTAAAACCGTAAACCTATAGTGTAGAAATAACATTAGGCTGCATTGCAAAAACGCAATGATTAAAAATACATCATATGAGGCATGAATATAATTTCACATAAACACATAATTAAACACGCAGCATGAGCTTTATGCTCTATGCATTTTTTAAATATATTTTCAAAATATATTTCAATATATTTAACAGTGTTTCACATATATGTGACCTTTCTCCATGGGATTTATTGTCAGATTTAACTAATTGATTCATTTTGTTATTATATGAAATTTCTAAACGCAATTTTGGGAGGAATGAAACCATCGTTCAATTTACTCACACCTTGCTCCACCTGCATAATTAAGTGTTCTTACCGCCAATTGAGATCTGTTACAGGTTTAAATTGTCTTAAAAAAACTACAAAACATAAACAGGATGCGCATGAATATATAATTATGTTACACAGCAGTATGTGTAAAGACAACCAACTTCCAAAGAATGCGATTTCAAATCATACTGCATGCGCTGCGCGTGACGTCACAGTGGCACCATTCCGCAGCGGAGTTTAGCGCGGGTTCGGTTCAGTCAGTGCAGTGAAACTCCAGCAGAAGCAAGGACTCATTATCACGCTAGCAAACCCCCGAGATTTGCGTTTCTCCTGTGCTGGAGTCAGTGGAGCTCAACACTGAGTGCTCAGTGTCAGCAGATGATACTCTGACAGCTGGAGGAAACACACCAAATCCAGAGGCTTCTGCTGCAGCAGCTGCTATGGAGAACAGCCCCACAGGTCAATAACACACTTCCATTTGTCTGCAATTTCTTTATTGTGAAATGTTGTAATTTTATTACACACACACACACACACAGCCTATATATATATATATATATATATGTCGTCATGTGACATCACTTATGTTTTATTGATTTCTTCCTTTTTATTCGAAACATCCCCAAACGCATTAACTACATCATGAAATATCTTGGTTCTTCTCACCTTTATAGATTATGTTGATCTATGATGGTCAAAGTAACCTAATAATGTAAACTTTTAACTATGTAAAAAAAACCTGTCTGTTTACTTAGTTAACAGATATGGGTGTCATGTCATAACATATATTTAATACGACTGAGTTTTTATTTAATGTGAAATTAACATTGAAAGTCAATGTGAATAAAAGCATCGCAAGTTAGACTACTTTATCATAACACTTGCATTGTACAGAAAGAGAGCAAAGAGCATTTTCACTGACAGTCTACAGTAGTTCAAGCGCTCTCAAAAACTCCCATTAAAATCACTGAAGCTGTTTACGCTATGACATTACTATCTTACAGATTCGTACACACATTTGCACTTATTGTTGTTTCTGGTGAGAGAGTTTGCCAGAGAGAGGTATTCAGTCAGCGAGCGAGTGAAGAAAACACCAGGGGCCGGTTGCACCAGCTGGACGCACACCCGGTTGTAAAACTAAGCTGGACGTAAAAGGTGCTTTAAGTCGTGCGTAAAATGTACCCGTTGTACCATCTCGGCGTAGTGCTACATCTGACACTAAATCTTACGCCTAGTCAGAGGTAGGTGTAAAGTGAAAAGTCATGATTTGCTCGGACATTATTCGTTTTTAGGATTCATGTCTGTTAGTTAGTTATTACTGCAGACGTGACCTGAAATTGAATACAAAATATATTTGTAATAATTATGCCGTAAAATATTACATATGAACTGGGATTATTAAAAGAAACTGAACCATTTGACATCTTGCTTGGAAGGACAGTACTTGAAAATATTTCACGTCTTTAATTCAAATCATTATTTGTAGCGTGCCTGCCATCCAATAATCGCAATAAGTCGTGTGCTTTGTTCCTTTTAATCAGAAATAAATGATCAGCTTTCAAATTCTGTGAATTTGATCACAAAATACAAACCATAAACGTGTTTTTTAAGCCACAGAAAGACAGCAAAACACAAAATGTCACGTAAAGTCACAATTACCTCAGGAAAGGTAATGCGTTAATTTAATTAATTATGGAAAAAAAAATAACGCAATTAAAATATTTCCATGCAGTTAACACACCCGTCCCGCCCCAGACCTGCATGTCACCTTACATTTCATACAGACTGTTGACAAGCCTGATGCAGGGCAACTCACTGCATGATGTAGTCCATAAATGTAGTTATATGTCCCTAAAATTCAATATACTGGGGCAAAAAAATGCAGCTGTATGAGTTTTTTGTCTCATATTTATATAATAGGATAAGCGATCACAGGAGTGTTGTTTATGTCCGAAGAGCACGAGTGCAAATGTGATTTTAAACAACAGTTCAGTAAATAAGAATTTAATATTGTGTTATATTTGAAACACAATATTGTCTGTTTTTGCTAAAGAAAATATGACCTATAAAGCCACTGCACAACTGTTGTGCGTCTCAGAGCAAAACAGCGGTGATTCATTTCTGAATGAATCTGCGTTTTAAACGAATCATGTGAACCAATGATTCAATGGTCGGTTTGTGAAGAGAGTCGTTTACATAATTCCTGAATGAATCTGCAGTTTGAACTAACCGAATTAATGAATGACTCAGTTACTTACTCATAAAGACATTTACCGCCAACTCCCGGCAGTTTTAGTGTCTTATTTAGAGTATCATCACTAAAAATAAAAAAACACCTTACAGGGATAGTTTGCTCAAAAATTGAATTTCTGTCATCATTTACTCACCCTCATGTCGTTTCAAACCTGCATGACTTACTTACTTTCTTGTGTGGAACATAAAATAAGGTATTTTGAAGACTTTTGTTAACCAAGCTGTTTTGGTTAACAATGACAAAAAATACTGAGATGTTTCTCAAATAATCTTCATTTATGTTCCATAGTTTGTTACGTTGTTGTAGCCTAAACATTTATATGTAATACATTTTATGTTCAAATAAATAAAATAAAATATGATACTTTTCTCATTTAAAACAATAATGGCTTTAAATTAACTATTGGGGGTACTTTAACAGACTAATTTAATTTGCAATTAATTAATCACCACATCATGTATTTAATTAGATTAAAAATATATATTTTAAAATTGTAATAACTGACAGCCCTTGTATAGATTTTAGATTTGAGTACATTTTAGATTTAAAATTTTAGTAAAATAGATTTTAGTAAAAAAGAAAGTCAATGTAATAACCCTCTTTTTCTCTTTCTTTTTAAGAAAAACCTTCAAAACGCAAGAAGAATAGCCTTTGTGCATTCTTCAGAAAGACATGGTTGGCTGTAAAAAGCGCTAACCAGTGTCGACGTCAAGGCAACAAAGTGGCCCCTCTTCAGCCTGTGTCCGACACAGATTCAGCTGATTCCCAATGTGGTCCATCCGGCCTCGAACCAACGACACTTTGGCATCTAGCTGATCCACAGCCAGACCCATCCGGCCTTGAGCCAACAACTCTACAGGATCAAACTGATCTTCTGCCAGGTCCATCCAGCGTCACGCTGACGAACTGGGATCCAAATCCAGCTGATCCTGAGCCAGCTGAAGGTGGGTCTACTGTTATTCTAATTCTGTCCTGTTTTTTCACACGTGTCTAGTGACTAGGGATGCTCCGATCTATCGGCCAGAGATCGGTATGGGCCGATCATCACATTTCATGACTCGATCGGTACTCACTATTTGGCCGAACTCACAAACCGATCGCAATTTGATGACGTCAACGCCTGACCACGTACATGATGCGTGGGGACGTAAATGATTTTAAGCCACAGTCATGTAATCGCCGGTGTGGAAATGCTAGGACGTTTCGAGAAACAATGAAAAATTCGCTATTTGTCGTGTATGTTTTGCACGATGATGAATGGATGGTTCGTTTTTAACAGCAGATTCAGTGACGTTAGAGCTGATCTGCGCCTCACTGGACACTTCTGCAGCACGTTACGGCTCCACGGGAACCGGAGCTGATCGCGGCCGCTCTAGTCAGTGCTTGATTTTATACTGTAGCCGCGGCATGTTTCTGAAGCGGCTCTCTGCGCTGCTTGGCTAAAAATAGTCTTTTGTGAGTTGGCACAGCATGGAGGATGGAACAAAACCTTGTCTGAGCCGTATCGCTGATCGTGGGTTGCTTTTGAATGAACGTTTATTTATACAACAAAATATCTTCTTTGGCCATATTAGCATACCCAATAGCATTAACACAGGCTTTACTCCTTTCAAACTTTATCTGGAATGTCACCGTTTCTGTCACTGCCACTTCCCGATCAGGCGAACGAACACACACACACACACACACACACACACACACACAGGTTTGTTTTTGTGAAAAGTGGGGACATCCCATAGGCGTAATGGTTTTTATACTGTACAGACCGTATATTCTATTGCCCTACACCAACCCTACCCCAAAACCTACCCCTTACAGGAAACTTTGCTATTTCAAATTTTCAATACACTCCATTCTGTGTGATTTATAAGCGTTTTGAAAAGTGGGGACATGGGGTAATGTCCTGAAAAGTCACCTTCTAATCACTTCTACAAGACACCTTGTAATACCTGTCATACCTTTGTCATTATACAAATTTATGTCCTCATTTGTCACAAAAACGCCGGGGCGGGCCAGGTGCATGCGCCCGATGAAACCGTCTATATAAAGCTTGAAGCATCAGAATCGGCATCGGTATCAGCCGATCACCATGACAAGAAATCGGTACACAGTATCGGCTGCAAAAATCCAGATCGGACCATCCCTACTAGTGACATTATTAAGTATGTTTATTTATCTAATATTTACAGCATGTTTGTTAGTTTTGGAAACTATGTTTATTATTGTGGTCTAGCCTCAAAATTTGACTTTTAATATCTGGTGGTAATTTCTATCTCTTCAATTTCTGCTTGGGTTCTTTAGAGAATCAAACAAACGGGAAGAAGAAGAAACACATCTGTGTATTCTTCAAAAGAATGTGGTGGGCTGTAAAACGTGCAACAAAACAAAGCAAAAAGCACAAAGTGGCTCCTCTTTATCCACAGCCCGACACATATTCAGCTGATCCTCAGCCAGATCCATCTGTCCTTGAACCAACGGCTCCGCAGGATCCAGCTGATCCTCAGCCAGATCAGTCCGTCCTTGGGTCGATGGCTCCACAGGATCCAGCTGAACCTCAGCCAGATCAGTCCATCCTTGAGTCGATGGCTCTGCAGGCTCCAGTTGATCCTCAGCCAGATCAGTCCGTCCTTGGGTCGATGGCTCTACAGGATCCAGCTGAACCTCAGCCAGATCAGTCCATCCTTGAGTCGATGGCTCTGCAGGCTCCAGCTGATCCTCGGCCAGATCAGTCCGTCCTTGAGTCGATGGCTCTGCAGGCTCCAGCTGATCCTCGGCCAGATCAGTCCGTCCTTGAGTCGATGGCTCTGCAGGATCCAGTTGATCCTCGGCCGGATCAGTCCGTCCTTGAGTCGATGGCTCTTCAGGCTCCAGCTGATCCTCAGCCAGATCAATCCGGCCTTGAACCGACGGCTCTGCAAGATCCAGTTGATCTTCAGCCAGATCAGTCCATCCTTGAGTTGATGGCTCTGGAGGCTCCAGTTGATCCTCAGCCAGATCAGTCCGTCCTTGAGTCTATGACTCTGCAGCATCCAGCTGATCCTCAGCCAGATCAGTCCATCCTTGAGTCGATGACTCTGCAGCATCCAGCTGATCCTCAGCCAGATCACTCTGTCCTTGAGTCGATGGCTCTGCAGGATTCAGCTGATCCTCAGCCAGATCAATCCGGCCCTGAGTTGATGGCTCTGCAGGATCCAGCTGATCCTCAGCCAGATCCAACGATCCTCGATTCAGCGGCTCTACAGAATCCGACTGATACTCCAGAAGATCCGCAGCCTGTTTCATCTGACCCGGATCGAGATCCAGATGCTTCAAAGATGACACCTGTCGTAGGAGCATCTGGCTTTGTGCCAGCGGGTCTGCATGATCTAGCTGATCCTCTTCCAGGCCCATCTGGCCTTGAGCCAGCAGCTCCAAAATTTCCAGGTGCTTCCAAGCATAGACGAATCAGAGATCAAACCCGTTTCAGAGCAGCCTGTTTCACTGATCCAACTCCTGGTGAGCCTTTTTCCCCTTTTCTTGCTCCTCCACTGATTGTTTTAAACCTGTGTCTAGTTACCCTAGTAAGTCTGTGTGTTTATATGCGTATGTCTAATTCCATCTAAAATAATTCAAACGCAAATGATAAATCTAGTACTCCTGACCAAGTAGCATTTTCCTGATTGTGTATTTAAACAAATATAGTTGTAAAGAAATTGAAAAAAGTCCTGCTGTTTTACTTTCACTTACAGTGCGCCTGAAATCTCATACTGAGTATGTGCTACATTTGAATTTAAACCTACTTTGTATTCAATTTCAGATGCAGCGTTTGTCTCAGACATTGACCATATTTAGTCTCCGTAGAGCTGATGTGCACTGGATGTGTATATTTATTCAAGCACTGCTATTGGGCTTCATGTAAAACTGTGAATCTCATATATTAACATGCTCCTTTTGTATATTTTTGCAGTTCCGTTTGATGAAATTTATGAAGTGGGAAGAAAGATTGGACAAGGAGGCTTCGGCACTGTGTATGAGGGGATTTCGAAATTTCTACGTGAGCAGGTAGAATAACCGTTTCATTCACCAAATGTACAGATCAGTGCTTTGACCAAAATGTGTTTCAAGTCAATTTAAATGGAAATATTTATGATAATGACAATACAGAATCTTTAATGTTAAATTCCAGATTTAATATGATCAGTTTACCCATCTGTAACATCTAGTGCACTTGCAAAATGACTACTTTTGTAGTATTACTAATACTACGACTTTTTGTTTTTGCAGGTCGCCATAAAAATCATCCCTAAGAGAGATGGAGACCGGTTTATTGAAATTGTAAATTGTCAAAACTTAAATACAAATTACATACAAATTATAATTTAATGCAAATTATATTTTAAAAACAAGTGAAATGTGATATTGAACTCTTAATTATTGAACTCTCTTTGCTGTAGCCTGGCTGTTCCAAGCCGCTGTTTGCAGAAGTGGCTCTAAACCTGCTGCTGAAACGACCTCCGTTAAGCCCCTACATTGTGCACATGCTGGAATGGTTCGAAGAGGACGATCGGTACATCCTGATCCTGGAGTATCACATCCTGATCCTGGAGTATCTGCAACCCTGCAGAGACTTGCTCAAGTTCATGCTTAACAACATGCAGCTACTGGATGAATCACAGACACGTAACCTGATGTACCAAGCGGTGCTGGGAGCCAAGCACTGTCTTGACCGAGGCGTCTTCCACCGTGACATTAAGTTAAATAACTTTCTGATCAACACAAAGACGAACCAAGTCAAACTGATAGACTTTGGCTGCAGTGACCTCGTCAAAAGTTCAGGCTACTTGGGTGGTTTTACAGGTGAGCTGGCATTTTGTGTTACTGTTGCATTAAGTCCTAATGAGATGTCAGTCTTCTGTGTAGTGTGATGCTGGTGACTTGTTTGTTTAACCTGAATATCTCTTGCTTACAGGAGGAGTCCGCCCACCTGAGTACTATGTGGACTTAAAATACGAGGCAGGGCCAACAACTGTTTGGTCTCTGGGCTTTATGATGTACTCAATGGTGTACAAACGTCAACCCTTTAAAAGTCTAAGAGACATGATGCATGGCATTCTGAGGTTTAAGCACAAAATATCCACAGGTGAGAGGGAACAATTATACCATTAACACAATGACAATAATATTGTTAAACACAAAGCAGCAGAACATTATTTTACATAATACATGCTACATATTTCAACATTAATTTCATATATGACTATGTTCATGTGTCATGTGGACATAAAGAATGTACTGTACATGACTAACCAGTGCTCGTGAAACCTTGTACAGAATTGCAGGATTTGATATGCCGCTGCATGACTCGTGACCCAACCGTGAGAGCAACTATAGAGGAAATCCTACAGCATGAATGGTTTCAGCAGGGACACATGTCAGGAGTAGCTCAGGATCAGGTAGTAACAGGTAGGATCAGATAACTTAGGAGGGAAGGCAGATGAAGACATGAATCCCAAGAAGTCCACGCAATGCTGTCATGAGCTTCAACTTTCCTTTACATTTATTTTTTTAGCAGATGCTCCAAATCGGCCCCCAGTGAGGAAAATCTGCACAAATTATTCAGCAGAGAGTCTTCAGAGCAGCAAGCTTAGTTAATAATAATAATAATAATAACACTTGGTGTGCAAAAAGGAGGAACAAATGACTAAGGAAAAGCAAAAGTAGTGCACAAGGAAATATAGAGAGGCCATATAGTATCTAATGCACAAAAATAGGATAAAACCTTCTAGGACAAAATTACTAAATAAATAACTTGCTGTAAAGTTATTTACTCTCTGTATCTCTGTTTAAATCTAGATTAAAGACACATCTCTTTGGCCAAGCATTCAAATAATGAATCTCATAATCTTTTACTGCAGTTATATCTGATCAAATGCACATTATTATTCTATGTAAAGTTGCTTTGCAATGATTTGTATTGTGAAAAGCGCAGTATAAATAAACTTGACTTAACCATTTAGCGCCCAAACTCTGGAATAACCTACCTAACATTGTTCGGGAGGCAGACACATGACACACTATTTTCCTAATTAATGCTGTTCAGTTGCTTTGACACAATCTGTATTGTTAAAAGCGCTATATAAATAAAGGTGACTTGACTTAAAGTTAGTGCCCAGAAAAGCAAACTCTGATAAATAAATTACAAAAAAAGAACAAAAGTAGGGCAAAAACAAACAAGCAGATAACACTGTTTAGGTCCGGTGTTCTGTCACGATTGCCTACGGAAGGGAATGAGGAAAATCACAAGCAATATTATTTTAATATCCGAAACAGGGAATACATGCAGCACAATGGAAGCACGGAACAGAACACTCTTTATATACTTGACGAGGGGATGATGAGACACACCTGGGAGCAATGAACAATTAACATGAGGGAGAAACTAGGTCAGGTCAGGTCAGAGCAGGCACATGGGTGGGGGGAGCACACACACAGACAGAGTCCAGGGGCGTGACTGCAGAAGCCTAAATGTTATAGTGTATAAAAAAACATATAGTATACGATATGAACTGAATATAGCTTCTTTGACCACAGAAAATTACAATATTATAAGATAAACAAAAACTTAATCCAACAGGTCAGATGTGATGTTTTGCAGGAAGTAGGAACACACAAACTCAATCCTCTGAACTCAGGAACATGCTACTGACATTTTTCCGAAATAAATTACAAAAAAAGAACAAAAGTAGGGCAAAAACAAACAAGCAGATAACACTGTTTAGGTCCGGTGTTCTGTCACGATTGCCTACGGAAGGGAATGAGGAATGCAGGAAAATCACAAGCAATATTATTTTAATATCTGAAACAGGGAATACATGCAGCACAATGGCCGGACAAAGGAAGCACGGAACAGAACACTCTTTATATACTTGACGAGGGGATGATGAGACACACCTGGGAGCAATGAACAATTAACATGAGGGAGAAACTAGGTCAGGTCAGGTCAGAGCAGGCACATGGGTGGGGGGAGCACACACACAGACAGAGTCCAGGGGCGTGACTGCAGAAGCCTAAATGTTATAGTGTATAAAAAAACATATAGTATACGATATGAACTGAATATAGCTTCTTTGACCACAGAAAATTACAATATTATAAGATAAACAAAAACTTAATCCAACAGGTCAGATGTGATGTTTTGCAGGAAGTAGGAACACACAAACTCAATCCTCTGAACTCAGGAACATGCTACTGACATTTTTCCTGAAAAATCCCAGTCTTTGACTCCCTTGCTATGACAGACTATTTGGTAATATTTAAGCAAGTGACAGTAATGTGTGTCATGCGCTTTTATGAGACGTGTTTCCTGCCACAGTGCACATATTCAGCTAATCGACAACGAAATTATGACCCGCCAGAGCGGCCTGTGAAACTGAGAAATCCGCCTGCCATATTTACCTGCATTTGGAGCTTGACAGGAGATAATTCCCACAAACACAAATCCAATTTCTCAATCCTACACCAATACATTTCCAATCATGTATAACAATAAAAGTCTACTGAGCCAATGAAAGTAGTTATGGGGCAGAGTGACATGTTTTTTTGGTGTTTGCCAGCCCTGGTCATTTTATGCATTTGTTGTATAAAAAGTACAACATGAATATTTTGTTTTGGAACGATGTTTTGAATGTCATTCCAAACCTGTATAACAAAGCCCAATGTTATTTAAAATATCTTCAAAACATCTTCAAGCTACACTGGACCCCATTGACTTTCTTTATTATAATTTAGACAATATCTACTATTTGTGTTCCACAGACGAAAAAGTCACACAGATGTGATGAGGATGAGAAAATGACAGAATTTCCCTTTTTTGAGTTAAGTATCTTTAAGTCTCTTGTGTTTCCAGATTATTTTCACAGCCCTGATCGTCTTCTGCTTCATCAAAAATCGTGTGGTATATTATATATAACAATCGATTTCAATGTGCAAGGACATGTTTAATGATTAAAAAAAAATACAATGCAAACAATTGTTTTCTTAATCAGTAGTTTTCCAGTACAACATTTAAACACCCTAAAATTGTGTAAGAAATCATTGGTGTTCTTCTTTCACACACTGTTCGAGTCATTTAAATCGGTTATTCTTTTTTATTGAAATCTATTAACCACATTTTTTTTCTGCAGCTGTTTTCCACACCTTCTGCAAGCCCTGTTTGTTTCCCTTTCAAGGGAACTTCGAAACTGCATCCTATAGGGGTCACTATGGGGAACGCCTCGTCGTGACCCGTGTCTGAAGCATACATTGAAAAAACACCAACACATTGGCCGGCGACAGCCCATGACGTCACTACCGGTGCGACTATTAGTATAAATAGGCGCCAGGAGAACATGTCATTCTCTTCTTCGTCTTCACTGACTGTTTTGTTTGAAGCGTGCATTTGAACGTGGTAAGAGCGATCTCTATCCTATTATTATGGCGAGCACTAGCAGAACGTTTAGAGGATGTGTGCATCCGTGTTGTCGTTGTTTAACATCTGATGACACACACGATCTATGCGTTATTTGTTTGGGCGAAGAGCACGGAAAGGAAAAAAGGAAAAAGCTCCGCTCTCGTTTGTCTCTCTTTTCGAGGAAAGAGGAGCAGCCATCTGCTTCCCGCGATTCAGGACCCGCCGCCCAGGGGCCAGTGCTCTGCTGGGTTCAGCCCAGCAAAAGCAGGAAATGTCTGAGGAGGGCAGAGAAGCTGAGGCTGAGCCTTCCCAATCCTCCTGCCCTGCATTTGATGAGGTTTTGAAAGTTATGGATCGTGCCACGGCGAGGCTTTATTTGCCGTGAAGCGGGTGAAGAAAGTGACATTGCGAGGTATCTCGATGAACGTTATTTTTCTGGCCATAACCCTCCAGCTCAGGTGAGCCTTCCTTTCTTCCTGTTTCCATACAGAAATCGAGAAGGAATGGAAGAGGCCGTTTTTCCTCACGCATCCATCGATTCCAGCACATGCGTTATGCCAACATCGAGACGATGCGCGAAAGTGGTTATGAGAAGATGCCCCTATAGAGAGATGCTGGTCAGATATCTCTCAATACGTCCTCTCTTAAGACTTCCTCCTTGACATCTCGCTCGAATGTCAAGGCATACGCAGCCGTAGCAGGTCGGGCTGGCGCTTCATTGCACACGATGGTGCTGTTCCAAGCATATCAGGCTGACCTGCTGAAAGACCTGGATAAAGGCGAGGGCCTTTCTCCTGATGAGGTAGCTGAGTGCGCCGCACCACGGATCTCGCTCTCCGTGCTACTAAGCAGGCCGCCTCTGCTAGTGGCAGGTCCATGGCGGCTATGGTAGTGACGGAGGGACATCTGTGGGTGAACCTAGCAGATATCAGGAAAAAGAGAGAGGCTTTCTTCTTGATGCGCCGGTTTCGCCTTGCGTATTTTCACGAAGGTGAGCCCGAACAACATAGGGGTCCTGGTCCGTCTCGGTCTGAGGATCAGAGACGGGCACAGAAGGCTAGTAGGCTAGTG
>NW_015505673.1:455500-463185 GCF_001515645.1 Sinocyclocheilus grahami
TGGAGGATGATGTTATTTCATTAACATTGTCTGATCCAGGGGCCAGTGCTCTGCTGGGTTCAGCCCAGCAAAAGCAGGAAATGTCTGAGGAGGGCAGAGAAGCTGAGGCTGAGCCTTCCCAATCCTCCTGCCCTGCATTTGATGAGGTTTTGAAAGTTATGGATCGTGCCACGGCGAGGCTTTATTTGCCGTGAAGCGGGTGAAGAAAGTGAGCTTGCGAGGTATCTCGATGAAGCCATAACCCTCCAGCTCAGGTGAGCCTTCCTTTTCTTCCTGATCTCCATACAGAGATCGACAAGGAATAGAAGAGGCCGTTTTCCTCACGCATCCATCGATTCCAGCACATGCGTTATGCCAACATCGAGACGATGCGCGAAAGTGGTTATGAGAAGATGCCCCTATAGAGAGATGCTGGTCAGATATCTCTCAATACGTCCTCTCTTAAGACTTCCTCCTTGACATCTCGCTCGAATGTCAAGGCATACGCAGCCGTAGCAGGTCGGGCTGGCGCTTCATTGCACACGATGGTGCTGTTCCAAGCATATCAGGCTGACCTGCTGAAAGACCTGGATAAAGGCGAGGGCCTTTCTCCTGATGAGGTAGCTGAGTGCGCCGCACCACGGATCTCGCTCTCCGTGCTACTAAGCAGGCCGCCTCTGCTAGTGGCAGGTCCATGGCGGCTATGGTAGTGACGGAGGGACATCTGTGGGTGAACCTAGCAGATATCAGGAAAAAGAGAGAGGCTTTCTTCTTGATGCGCCGGTTTCGCCTTGCGTATTTTTTGGTACCTCTTTTTAGGCGGTGGTCGAGAAGTTCAGGGAGGCAAAGGCGCGCTCAGCGGCCTTCACGAAGGTTCAGGTCTGAGCCCGAACAACATAGGGGTCCTGGTCCGTCTCGGTCTGAGGATCAGAGACGGGCACAGAAGGCTAGTGTCGCGGCTCGCGCTCCTCCTCCGCCTGCGGGTAGGGGTAGGAGGAATCGCGGGTCAAAGGGAGGTAGGCAAGACCTTAGGGATGTGATCCAGATAAGGCGTCAGCGCTTTCGTCCAGATCAGAGTGATACTTGAGTATCTACTCATTTCCTTCGGGGGTTTTACATCTCCCCTTTTCTCCCTCTTCCTAATTCCCCTATAACCACCAGCCTGACCGAGGTTAGGTAGGAATTTCCTGCATTACAGTCTCCTATGCTGGACCTATGATGTTTTGGTTGGTTATATGACTTCATAGCAATAGCATTCACCTTACTGATGGTCCGGACTAGAGGCTTCTCTGGAATCCTTCCGGCACGGGAACCATGGTGGGTGAGTATGATCCATTATATATATATATATATATATATATATATATATATATATATATATAGATATTTATATACAGTGGGTACGGAAAGTATTCAGACCACCTTAAATTTTTCACGCTTCTTTCTAAAATCCACAGTAGTGGTAAGGGTGCACGCTGAGCACTTTGCGTACTTTCTGAAATCCACATAAGTGGTAAGTGTGCACGCTAGACTTTGCGCACTTTCTGAAATCCTGTACGGTAAGGGTTCCGCGTTATAACTTCGTTCCCTTTCTCTGAGTTGGTTAGACCCCGGTACCTTGGGCTCCACTCAACCAGTGTGTCTCTAATTTGACACACTTGGAAGTATCGCTCCCCTCACCATTGAGGGTTACTATGAGCATGCTGCTTCCTATCGAGCGCCCGGGTTCGCTCCGTGGGCTGCTCTCGTGGTAATATTAGCAGTGTTCCCCTTTTGCCAAAGGGTTGCCTATGAGCGCGCTATTCTTTCTGAATTCTGAGTTCTCCTCTCATGTGAGAGTTGAGTTCTCTGTTTTTCCCAGAGCACCTGGAACCAGCAGCATCAGGTGAACATAGGCCCTTCACTCCGCCTCTCTGATGCGCTGAGTTTTTTGGCTAGCTTGCAGTACGCTTATCCTCTGATTTCTAATGATCATGCCTCTCTCGTTGAGAGCTGGGTCTATGCTCCCTCAGCTAGGTAACTTACAGCTAGCAGTTCCAGCATTGGAACATGCTGTAGGTCCGAGCCTCCCCCCTCTCGTTTGAAGAGCTGGGTGTGTTGCTCCCTCAGCTAAGTAAATTATTGCTAGCTGTTCCAGCATTGGAACATGCGGTAGGTCGAGCTCCCCTCTCGTTTGCGAAAAATTGTGAAAAAGGTTAATATACAGTAAGAATCCATTTTGAAGACATTACAACACAATTCAAACTATTATTAAAATAAAAAAGGCATAACGTGTAAAATTCTGTCAATTCTGATTACATTTTGTAAATTAACAGACTTTAACAAAAGAAAAACACTGGTCTGGCTTTTCCCTGCTGAGGGGAAAACATCCTAAATAGCCTAATTTGGTTAAATAAGCGCTGTTGGAAGTGAATGAATTGATTCAGCATTTCGACACCTCCGTAAGGATGCATTTAACTCGACAAAGCGGTCTAATAAAGGATGTATTGATCTCGTGAATTAGCAAATTTTACTATACAAATATTTTTAAATGGGAATATTACATGACACGCTGATCCTTTAACAATGCATTGGCGCAAAAAACGCACACCTTTTGGACAAATCTGCCACAAATATTTGAAAAAATGCGCCACAAAAGTGCCACAAATACTGCCTAAACAAAATACTGATTTTGTGCACTTTATTTACTGTACCAATATTTTAAATTGGCCTTTGAACTTAGCTTTATTGCATGGCAAAAAAAAGTGTTACCTTGCCAAAGCACTGACAGAGCCCACTGATCTAATGGCGTTGTTGAGTGCTCCAAATGCAAACTTTGCATGCAACAATCAGGAAGCAATTGACAGCACTCTGATCTAGTGGCATACAGGCATCGTCAGATTGACAGTAATCTAGCCCAATAATGTTGGGGGATCCAGTGGGGGCGGCAGTCATATTTCAGGGTGACCATGCCACTCTTTATCACAACCCTGCTAAAAGTGCCAGTACGTGCGCTCATTGGCGCCCCTTCAGCTGGTGGCGCCCTAGGCGACCGCCTAGCTCGCCTAAGCCTAGAAGCGACCCTGGCTGGAATTGTTGTATAATTTTACCTGTACATTATATTAAAGCTACTGCTAAGAAAAAGAAAGAAAGAAATCTTGCAGTAATGTTTAGGTAGAGGTTGATGACATGGATTAAGTAAAATAAATTGAAACCACATATTCCAGCAACATATTGTCCATCTCATCTCCTTCAAGCCATTTCTTCTGCAGTTATACTTGCACTCACTCACATCATTAACACACCCCTTCACACTGGTGTTTTTCCCTTAGCATTTAGACAGGCTCGTATAACCCCTCTACTTAAGGAACCCACCCTTAACCAACCTCTTTTAGAGAACTACAGACCGGTTTCGCTTCTTTCTTTCATTGCAAAAACACTTGAACGAGTTGTGTTCAACCAAGTCTCTGCCTTTCTCACACAGAACAACCTCCTCGACAGCAACCAGTCTGGTTTCAGAAGTGGACATTTGACTGAGACTGCCTTGCTCTCAGTTGCTGAGGGCTGTCCGTTCCCAGCCCTAAGACTGGCAAGAGCGGATTACAAATCTTCAATATTTATCTTGCTGGATCTATCCGCTACTTTTGACACTGTTAACCACCAGATCCTCCTGTCAACCCTATTGGCAAAGGGCATCTTAGGAACCGCACTCCAGTGGTTTGAGTCTTACCTCTTAGATAGGTCCTTCAAGGTATCTTGGGAGTGGTGAGGTGTCCAAGTCGCGACATCTAACTACTGGGGTACCTCAGGGCTCAGTTCTTGGACCACTTCATTTCTCTGTCTACAAAGCATCACTAGGTTCTGTCATTCAGAAGCATGGCTTCTCATATCACTGCTATGCTGATGACACTCAACTCTACCTCTCATTCCATCCTGATGATCCGACGATCCCTGATCGCATCTCAGCTTGTCTAACAGACATTTCTTGCTGGATGAAGAACCATCACCTTAAACTCAACCTTGCCAAGACAGAACTGCTTGTGGTTTCATCAAACCCATAATTTCATCACAATTTCACCATCCACTTAGGCACATCAACCATAACTCCTTCAAAAACAGCCAGAAATCTTGGAGTTATGATTGATGATCAGTTGACTTTCTCAGACCACATTGCTAAAACTGCCTGGTCCTGCAGATTTGCTTTATTCAACATCAAGAAGATCAGGCCCTTTCTTTCAGAACATGCTTCACAACTCCTTGTTCAAGCTCTTGTTCTGTCCAGGCTGGAATATTGCAATGCTCTCTTGGCAGGTCTTCCAGTCAGTTCTATCAAACCTTTACAATCCAGATAATCCAGAACGCAAGATGAATTTTTAATGAGCCGAAAAGAATGCATGTCACACCTCTGTTTATCAATTTGCACTGGCTACCAATAGCTGCTCGCATAAAATTCAAGGCATTAATGTTTGCCTACAAAACCACCACTGGCTCTGCACCCCTCTACCTAAATTCATTACTTTAGACTTATGTACCCTCTACAAGCTTGTGTTCTGCATGTGAACCGCGCTTTATTGTGCCATCTCAAAGAGACACACAATCACTTTCACGGACTCTTAAATGAACTGTTCCCTCCTGGTGGAACCTGCCCAACTTGTGACGATGTCATCACAAAAATAAATAAATTAGCATCTATTCAATTCTTTTGAATCCATTACTCATTAAATATTAGAAATATCTTTCATCACTAGTAATATGTTAACAGTGAGTATTAATCATCATTCATTCTCATCATTCATGTCAACCCAATCAGAACACTAAATGCATGCAGCATTAGTAATATTTCTGTAGTTCCAGTCATCTGGGTGTTTACGGTACGAGTTCCGCCCTCGGATGTACCTTTATTGGTTGATGAGGTCCGTTTTGGTAAGATGGCGGTGGCCAAGCGGCAAGCAGTAGCTCGTGAAGCTCCCTCTAAAGATTCACGCGGCGTTTCTGTTGTTTTACCGCATTGAAAAGTTAAGTCCGTCGGACTTCACATTTGCTGGATTACTAATCACTTCATCACACTTTGCTGGATGCCAAGTAGGTTGTTGTTTAAACGCTGCAAGGATGCCGTTGAGCAAGTGTGTATTTTGACATGGACTGACGGATCGGGAGTCTGAAAACTATCAATCTCAACCTTAAGGAGTCACCGAGTCACGGAATTGAATCGGACTTCCTGGAAAACGAGGTTGTGAGTAAAATACAGCGGCTGTGGATACTGTCGACTGTTGACTGATAATATTAGTATTACTTTTTTGTGTGTGTGTGTGCCACTTTGACTATTGGGAGTTCATTTGTGCTGATGATTATATCAGAAACTGAACGGAATGTTTTGGGCTTGAACTGATCTATTTTCCTTGGCTGGACTACATTGCTTATGCAATGGACAATTTCTAATGAACTCCTTTTCTGTGCATTTATTATGTTTTGTCTGATTTGATGAACTTTTGAACCTTGAATATACTGATCTGAAAACTGCAAAAGGTGACTTATTGTGTTCAATGTTATTTTTTATGTTGAAGTTTTTTTTTTTCCATTTGTAGAATTTAAGGATTTCCTAACTCACCAATTTCAGGGAATGTGGCTATTTAGTTACACAGGCCTTTGTATGTTTCTTGACTTAGACTAACTTGACTAAGTTTGGTTTAATTAAACGACAGAAACTCTGTCTGGCACCCCAGCATTTAAAAAGAAAATAATTTTTTCAACCAAGAGCAGGAAACGTTACAAACTCAGTCCGAGCAGCTGAGTCCTTAGTCATCTTCAAGAATCGGCTAAAACACATTTCTTCCATCTTTATTTGACCCTCTAACTCTAGCACTCTCTATTCTAATTCTATTCTTTAAAAAAAAACTTGCCTCTTTTAGACTTGCACTCTATTCATTTACTAACTGCTTGTTTTCTTTAAAAAAAATTGACCCTCTAACTCTAGCACTCTATTCTAATTTTATTATTTTTAAAAACTTGCCCCTTTTAGACTTGCACTCTATTCATTTACTAACTGCTTGTTTTCTTTAAAAAAAAGTGACCCTCTAACTCTAGCACTCTGTAGCGAATCAGCTCATGGGGAAATATGAATAATTAACCATAACTAGTTATAATTAACTATTCATATATTAGATCCGCTGTAGATATTTAGCTGACCACTCAGGGTCAACTGTCTTGTCAATTCTAAGACGTTAATTTCCTGGTTAAGGGAAATAACTTTCTTACTGTACAATTCTATAAGCTTGTAACGTAAATCTGCATGATTATTGACTCCGGTTATGAGCAAACAATGAACACGTCAAGTGTGATACAAGTAAGGTTTTGATAATTTTTTTTCAAAAACTTGCTACGTGTACTGCGTTAAGCTAACTGAGACTTGTAGTGTGTTCACCCTGTTGGAGTATGGCAGTGTGAATTGGCTTTTAGGTGCTTTGGAAAACAAAACAAAAAAACTGAAAAAAAAATATATATTTTTTTTTTAATGTTTACGCAATTAACATTAAATTCTTAAATCTTAATTAATTCTTACTTTAACTATTCTTATAATATTCAAGTGTTCATGTCCCTGAGTAATATCTGCATGCACCCAAATCTGAAGAGAACACATAATATGCTAGTCATTCGAAATACTTCTGCTTAATGTTACACTGTCAGATATGCAAAATAAATCTATCGTATCTCTTGCTCTGGCTACTGTGTATAGACCATCAGGGCCGTATACAGATTTCCTAAAAGAATTTGCAGATTTCCTCTCAGACCTATTGGTTACTGTTGATAAAGCGCTAATTGTCATAGATTTTAACATTCACGTTGATAATACAAATGATGCATTAGGACTTGCGTTTACTGACCTAATAAACTCTTTTGGAGTCAAGTAAAACATCACCAGGCCCACTCATTGTTTTAATCATATGCTAGATTTAATTATATCACATGGAATTGATCTTACTGATATAGATATCGTACCTCAAAGCGATGATGTTACTGACCATTTCCTTGTATCGTGCATGCTGCGTATTACTAATATTAACTATATGGCTCCGCGTTATCGTCCGGGCAGAACTATTGTTCCAGCCACCAAAGACAGATTCACAAATAACCTGCCTGATTTATCTAAACTGCTCTGTGTACCAATAAGTACACATGAACTAGACGAAATAACTAGCAACATGGGCACTATCTTCTCTAATACATTAGAAGCTGTTGCCCCCATCAAATTGAAAAAGGTTAGAGAAAAACATACTGCGCCATGGTACAACAGTAATACCCACTCTCTCAAGAAAAAAACTCGTAGTCTTGAGCGCAAATGGAGAAAAACTAACTTGGAAGTTTTTAGAATTGCGTGGAAAAACAGTATGTCCAGCTATAGACAGGCTCTAAAAGCTGCCAGGGCCGAGCATATCCACAAACTCATAGAAAATAACCAAAACAATCCTAGGTTTTTATTTAGCACAGTGGCTAGATTAACAAATAACCAGACGCCACCCGATCTAAATATTCCCGCACAGTTTAATAGTAATGACTTTATGAATTTCTTCACTGATAAAATAGATAACATCAGAAATACAATAACAAATGTAGATTCTACAGCGTATAATACTTCAGCTTCATTCAACGCACCAAAAGATAAACTGCAGTGCTTTACAGCTATAGGACAGGAAGAGCTAAATAAACTTATAACTGCATCTAAACCAACA
>NW_015505673.1:463243-467583 GCF_001515645.1 Sinocyclocheilus grahami
CCAAACTCAGTCCTGGAGGGCCGGTGTCCTGCAGAGTTTAGCTCCAACCCTAATTAAACACACCTGAACCAGCTAATCAAGCTCTTACTAGGCATAGAAACTTCCAGTCAGGTGTGTTGAGGCAAGTTGGAGCTAAACTCTGCAGGGCACCAGCCCTCCAGGACCGAATTTGGACAGCCCTGGTCTAAGCTAACAGAGTGTGTTACAAATGTAAAAGAATGGATGACCAATAATTTTCTCCTATTAAATTCGGATAAGACAGAGATATTACTTATTGGACCAAAAGACAGTACGCCGAATCTCGTGGATTACAATTTGCAACTAGACGGATGTACGGTTACTTCCTCTACAGTCAAAAATCTGGGTGTTATATTAGATAGCAACAATCATATTTCCCATGTTACAAAAACAGCATTCTTCTATCTTATAAACATTGCTAAGTTACGAAATATGATACCTGTTTCTGATGCAGAAAAGCTAGTTCATGCATTCATGACCTCTAGACTGGACTATTGTAATGCACTGCTAGCTGGTTGTCCTGCATCTTCAATAAACAAGCTACAGATAGTCCAAAATGCAGCGGCTAGAGTCCTTACCAGGTCAAGAAAATATGATCATATTACCCCAATTTTACAGTCTCTGCACTGGCTACCTGTTAAGTTCCGTATCAGTTACAAAATATTATTACTTGCCTATAAGGCCCTTAATGGGTTAGCTCCTGCGTACCTAACTAGTCTTCTACCACGCTACAATCCATCACGCTCCCTAAGGTCGCAAAATTCTGGACTTTTGGTAGTACCTAGGATAACAAAATCCACTAAAGGAGGTAGAGCTTTTTCGCATTTGGCTCCCAAACTCTGGAATAGCCTTCCTGATACCGTTCGGGGTTCAGACACACTCTCTCTGTTTAAATCTAGATTAAAGACACATCTCTTTGGCCAAGCATTCAAATAATGCATCTCATAATCTTTACTGCAGTTATATCTGATCAAATGCACATTATTATTCTTTAGTTTGGGTTAAACAAATACATTTTGCTTGGTTGGAACAGCAGCTACGCTAATTATGTCTCTATTTGTTTCTCTGTTTTTTGCCACGGGATGTAACTAGGATTTACACAAGCTTCAGTCTGGATCCAGAACACCTGAGAAGAGATGATGCAACCCCTCAGAGGACCTCAGATGATGCCAAACCTGAAACAACATACAGAACTACCACATTTTGCTATAAGTTTGATTGCATCATATAATAATTGCTGTTAATATTGTTCATCGTCTGTTTGATTACGTCTTAAATTGATTTTTCCGTACATTTCTGCCATATGTACATTAACTGACAGTCATCACTGATAAGCTACCACTAAATATTGTAGAAACTTAATTTGCTGTAAAGTTGCTTTGCAACGATTTGTATCGTGAAAAGCGCAGTATAAATAAACTTGAATTGAATTGAATTGAATAGTAGACAGCAATCCATATGAGAGAGAGGTCTTGTGTGGAAGGTGGATCTGGAACTGACTTCTGTACAGGTTGTCAACATCTCTTGATTATCTGTCTTCACGAACTGCCCTGAAATACAATTCAAACATTAACAATGATTGTTATAAATGTAACGGGAGGCTCTTACATTCACAATGCTCATTTTGGCCTCTACAGCTCATTTTGGTGGTGAAGTGTGCAAGAAATTCTGCCAGATTTAGTCTTTGGTGAACGGTGTTCAAGAGTGCAAATAAAACTTTGTTTTAAGTACCTTTCAGACTCGCGTGAGGTTTCCACAAGCAACAAAGTCTACTTGAACAAACACTTGACTGCGTTTAAAGTTGAGAAAATAATATTTAAACAACTAAATGGATTTATATAATTTTACCTCAGACTGTAACCCAGAACGCTTCACGTGCTAATTAACTAACAGGAAATTATAAAACTAAACACTGGGAACTTAATAACTTTACAATACAAAACATTATAAGTCTATAGTTACATTTAATGTTAGATTGGCAAATTGACGAATAAAAAAAATTCACCTTCATCGTCCATCCAGCTTGGCAGATGATAACTTTTACAGACTGTTACAGTTTGACGTGAGGCACATTCACAGTACTCTGGTTCTGTCTTACTGTTATTAATTTTAATTTCAAGGAATTTTTTTTATTATCATCTGTGTCTCATTTCGAATTAGGTTGGAGCCCTCTGTAGGTTGTTGAGTATAAAGTGTCCGTAGGGCTGTCGCGGTGAAGGAATTTCCCTTGCGGTAATTTTGAGTGGCTCAATAGCGCGGTATGCGGTATTATCGCCATACATACACACACACACACACACATATATATATATACAGTGGGGCAAAAAAGTATTTAGTCAGCCACCAATTGTGCAAGTTCTCCCACTTAAAAAGATGAGAGAGGCCTGTAATTTTCATCATAGGTATACCTCAACTATGAGAGACAAAATAAGAAAAAAAATCCAGAAAATCACATTGTAGGATTTTTAAAGAATTAATTGGTAAATTCCTCTGTAAAATAAGTATTTGGTCACCTACAAACAAGCAAGATTTCTGGCTCTCACAGACCTGTAACTTCTTCTTTAAGAGGCTCCTCTGTCCTCCACTCGTTACCTGTATTAATGGCATCTGTTTGAACTCGTTATCAGTATAAAAGATACCTGTCCACAACCTCAAACAGGCACACTCCAAACTCCACCATGGCCAAGACCAAAGAGCTGTCAAAGGACACCACAAACAAAATTGTAGACCTGCACCAGCCTGGGAAGACTGAATCTGCAATAGGTATATATGACTCGGCCTGGAGGACAGACGCAAGTAATCGCACGCGCTCAGTCGATTTCTCTCTCAGAAAGTCTGTTTAGGCTTGTTAAGTACAACTCTACGGAGCCTCTGTACAAATCAGCATGGTACACATTATGTTATCATTACTAACTTGTTTAATATTCAGTACACATGCACGAAGTGTAAAACGAGAAGGGCATAATCTTACGAAAAAATAAAACACGCCAAAATCGCGGTTGCTGCGGTTCTTGCATTCCTCTGCGGTTTGCTCGTCAATAGCGCGGTATTGCGATATTGCGGTTATCGCGACAGCCCTAAGTGTCAGTGCAGAGTTAAACAAGATGACCTTGTAGGACATACAGGAAATATTTGATATTAATTTGATTTATTTTTTTAATATTAGATAAACTTTTGAATGTTACTACTTACTAGTCAGATGGTTCATAGCGCCTTGGAGATGTTCTTCAACAGGAGATCCACTCCAGCTCTGCAGCACGGCCATCAGCATGGAAGAATATAGGAACAATTTGTCACGGAGCCAACAATATATAGTATACAATGTCAGGTTTATTACAAATAAACAAACTAGAGCATAGGTGAAATGCAGAAAAGAGTAGTAGTAATATGGAAAACATACAAAAAAATGTTAAAGGGTTAGTTCACCCAAAAATGGTAATTGGCTAGTGTTTTACTCACCCTCGAGGCATCCTAGGTGTACATGACTTTCTTCTTTCAGACGAATGCAGTCGGAGTTATATTAGGGCTGGACAATAATTCAATATCAATATGTATCGCAATATACATTTTTTCAATAACGGTGATATGATTTTTAAACACATTTCCGATATTTCGATATACATTACCAGTTGTATCACTCTAAAAGCGCCTCCTGCTGGCAGAGAATGAGTTTTCATTTTAAATAAGCCCCCGTAAATGGCGCATCATGCACGTGAGGTTATCTGACGGAGAGACGCAAAGCAGTTTAAAGCAGAGTCCTGCACGGGTGCTGTTAGGTAAACCTGCATCCGCAGTACACAACAGAACACCCGACCCGTTATCCGACAGCAGCCAGCACCAATTTAATTCTGTACCCGACCCGCGACCTGAACCGCACCCGCATTAAATAGGCTACTGCATCAGTAAGGCAAAATTATTCATTTCCTCATGTGACACAAGCAATCACACCAAAACAGGCATTTTAAGTTGGTGCTTTGAAGAGAAATAGACAAGCAGCGCAACAGAAGAATGATAAGAATACGCAAACTTCCTGTATACAATACAAACTTTTGCCTACATCTTGTGAACAATCTGCCAGGCTGTTTTGAACAAATGTGCATAAACTACATACTTAAATCTTCATAAATGAAAAGAACATATTTAGATATGACTTTACTGTTAAGTGCCATTGTCTCCCTTAAACTCTGCAGTGTATAGGCTATGCGGCCGTTAGTCCTTTACAGAAGCATTAAAAATAAATCTTAAAAATAAAATGATATAGGCTACAGAAAGCGAGCAACGAGAGCTCCCAAGCTGTCATTCACTTCAGCTGCAGAGCGAAT
>NW_015505673.1:468015-472780 GCF_001515645.1 Sinocyclocheilus grahami
AAGAATTCTCTTCTGCTCACCAAGGCTGCATTTATTTGATCCAAAGTACAGCAAAAACAGTAAAATGTTGAAATATTTTTACTATTTAAAATTGCTTTATATTTTAATAGATTTTAAAATGTAATTTATTGCTGTGATCAAAGCTAAATTTCCAGCATCATTACTCCAGTCTTCAGTGTCACATGATCCTTCATAAATCATTCTGATATGCTGATTTGCTGATTATCAATATTTAAAACCGTTGAGTAATTTTTTTTTCAGGATTCTTTGATGAATAGAAAGATCCAAAGATCAGCATTTATCTGAAATAAAAAGCTTTTGTAACATTATACACTATTCCATTCAGTATCATTTTTATAAATTTTTTGGGAAAGAAATTATAGAAATTAATACTTTTATTTAGCAAGGATGCTTAAAATTGATCAAAAGTGATGATAAAGGCATTTATAATGTTACAAAAGATTTCTATTTCAAATAAATAGTGTTCATATCGATATCGGAATTATATGAAGAATATGAAGAAATATATCGTGATATCAATTTTGGCCATATCGTCCAGCCCTAAGTTATATTAAAAATGGTCCTGGCTATTCCAAACTCAGTCATTGCAGTCAGCGGGTGTTGCAGTTGATCAGCCCACAAGTTGTCAAATAAAGTGTGCGCATTTATAATGTAAACGTGTTTCACACGGCTCCGGGGGGTGAATAAAGGTGTCCTGTAGCGACATTTTTTTTGGATATTTTTCTTACAAAAACGCATGGCTTCACTACAGAAGGCTTTTATTCACCCCCCGGAGCCGCGTGAAACACGTTTTATTATGGATGCACGCGCTTTATTTGACGACTTGTGGACTGTTCAACTGCAACACCCGCTGACTGCAATGATGGAGCTTGGAATAGCCAGGACCATTTTTAATATAACTCTGACTGGATTCGTCTGAAAGAAGAAAGTCATATACACCTAGGATGCCTCGAGGGTGAGTAAAACACAAGCTAATTACCATTTTTGGGTGAACTAACCCTTTAAGATACCAGAATTCACATTTTTAGATTTTACAGATGTATGATGATATATTGTGAAAGAGGCATATAAAGTTATTTAATAAGCTTTCTCAGATTACCTGTGTCTCCTATATCTCTGTCAGCAGCTCCCATTAGAAATGTTCTTGGAACTTCCCCTCTGTTTTAGAGGATTTTTCTGACGCTCCTGAAATCACAGTACAATTTTTATCGATATTTGTTTACAAGCTTACTTCCATTTGACAAAATACCAGCAAAACATTTACAAAGCTATCAAAACCGCTCATCTACACACAAGATGTGATTAAAAGCCCAAACTTTCATTAATAACAGCTCAACTCTATTGGTTAACGGTTGTGATGCTAACGGTCTTTTTCCGAAGACACTAAACCGTTTCCGTAAAGTAAATAGTGACCAGAAACGTGTCAGTTAAAAGTAAGAAATGTCAGGAAGAGTTGTATGTATTATTTGTCTGATTTTAGTGACTACACTTACCTAAAGCAGTGAAAACAGTGAAATACTTGTCAGCGGAGTTGGCGCCCCGTTTCCACTGCAACTCCCTCCGCTCCAGTTTGAATGCGACTGGAATGTTCATCGCGCGCGACGCGTCAGTGACCAGCGTTTACAGAAATAGCACAAAGTCAGATAGAATGGCATGAAACTTGATCACGTATTGTTTAAGTGTATAGTAGACCTACCTCAAACTGTAAATTCATTGAGAATATATATGCAGTATTGCAAAACATTGTTTGAAGTCATATATATATATATATACATAGGGCCAATTTGTGGGTGGGACGGGTGAGACATGTCCCCACCACTTTTTGCCAGGGTCGATATTGTCCCCACCACTATTTGAAAGTAATTGAAAAATATATTGTGGAAGGTAGGCTATGTATTAAACGGAAAACAAGATCAACAAACCATTCTTCATAATCCAATTAGGGTGATAAAAACAAAACATTTGACTCCTTACGCATGCATAACTCGTTCAGTGCAATAACGACGTGATTTGCAGCTGTCGCACTTTTCGTAATGCCATTATAGCATTTTTATTTTAAAAATGGAGAGCTTCCTTGTGCTATAGGCCTGCCCTCTACTAAAGATTTTTCTAGTCAACTAGTCGCACGTTATATTAAATTGATTAATATAATAATATATTAATTATTAAATATATCATTTATAAGAGCCATACTTCAATATAGGCTATAGGCAGACGTATTAGGCGCTCACGCTCGCGCATAAAGCAATTGCCTCAAAGCACCGGCAAAGTGATTATGAGCGTATCGGGGTAACAGAAGACATTTTAATTATTTATTAATAAACTAGTGCTTTCTGAGTCAGTGTCTGGTGCAAAGATGAGGTTGCCGAATGCTGACTCGCCATCTCCACATGGACGTGCCTTTAATAGAAATGCACCTTTCATACGGACTACAAAATTAAAGAATATTACAAAATCGAGTGGGCGAGTTTTCCTTATATTTATTTTATTATTCATATAAAAATTATAATGACCTGTTTTGGTTATATTTACTATTAATTGCAGAAAGTGCGCTCAGCAAAAATGAGGCGAATATTGATGGTTTTCACGCTTGAGTCAAGTAAAAGACCGCTTCTTAAACCAGAGACGTTTTTTTCGAGTTAAAAAGTCATAATTGAGAGATATAAACTCGCAATTGCGAGAAAAAAAAGTCAGAATTGTGAGATAAAAAGTCGCAATTACCTTTTTTTTATTCAGTGGCGGAAACGGGCTTCCAGGCTCTCTCTCTCTCTTTTTTTTATTCCTCAGTGTTTGCTACACGTTCTGTAATTTATTAGTAATTATATAGCCTAATACAGCGTGTAGGCCTATGCCATGCCTCATCTTATTCGTTTTTGTTAATAACATTTTGTAAGCTAGTTTGTCATTGAATACTGTTTTATTGTTGTTGTGCATTTTAATTATATGAATCCATCTTTTTTTTGTCTTAAAAGGTGAAAGGTGTATCGATGTAAGCTAAACAGACAATATATTTTATTGTAAAACCTGACAAGATCGTGAAATCGAAAGTGAAAGCATCTGAAGCACGGCTTATAACGTGTCAAAAGAGGAACTCCCGTTCACAAAATTCAAATCACAAATAATACTACTGATGAAAAAGAACGGGTTGAATGTTAACTACTTTCGTTTCCATATAACTATAAACTACCATAAAAGTTAATCAGCGTGCATTGATTAACAGCATGTTGTAGCGCAAAAAAAAAAACATGCTCCTGCATCCAACTGAGAAAGTTAATCGCAAAAGAGCGAGCAGTGGGAAGAATGAGTCTGGAGCCCTGACTTGCCCAGCTCCCTCTGTCAGTGATCTAGTACCCCCTCGGCACCTGTGTTCACAATTCTCTGGCGCCGCCCCTCTGGTACATCGATGTATTTTTGAAAAGCAAAAATTAAGTTTGTTCAACTCTAAACCCAGTCCCCAAGTAAATTAGCTTATTAAATGAAAAACTAGCAAAAAGCGGTGTCCCCACTAATTTTCAAAGCAAAGTTACGCCACTGTATATATATATATATATACTACTATAATATAATATAGCTTTAAAACCGTAAACCTATAGTGTAGAAATAACATTAGGCTGCATTGCAAAAACGCAATGATTAAAAATACATCATATGAGGCATGAATATAATTTCACATAAACACATAATTAAACACGCAGCATGAGCTTTATGCTCTATGCATTTTTTAAATATATTTTCAAAATATATTTCAATATATTTAACAGTGTTTCACATATATGTGACCTTTCTCCATTATTATTATTATTATTTATTTTTTAGAGAATCAAACAAATGTGAAGAAGAAACACATCTGTGCGTTCTTCAAAAGAATGTGGTGGGCTGTAAAATGTGCAACAAAACCAAGCGAAAAGCACAAAGTGGCTCCTCTTTATCCACAGCCCGACACATATTCAGCTGATCCTCAGCCAGATCCATCTGTCCTTGAACCAACGGCTCCGCAGGATCCGGCTGATCCTCAGCCAGATCAGTCCGTCCTTGAGTCGATGGCTCTGCAGGATCCAGTTGATCCTCGGCCGGATCAGTCCGTCCTTGAGTCGATGGCTCTGCAGGATCCAGCTGATCCTCGGCCTGATCAATCCGTTCTTGAGTTGTCCTTTCCAGGTGCTTCCAAGCATAGACGAATCGGAGATCAAACCCGTTTCAGAGCAGCCTGTTTCACTGATCCAACTCCTGGTGAGTCTTTTTCCACTTGTTAACCTTTTCTTGCTCCTCCACGGATTGTTTTAAACCTGTGTCTAGTTACCCTAGTAAGTCTGTGTGTTTATATGCGTATGTCTAATTCCATCTAAAATAATTCAAACGCAAATGATAAATCTAGTACTCCTGACCAAGTAGCATTTTCCTGATTGTGTATTTAAAGAATTATAGTTGTAAAGAAATTGAAAGAATCCTGCTGTTTTACTTTCACTTACAGTGCGTCTGAAATCTCATACTGAGTAGGTGCTACATTTGAATTTAAACCTACTTTGTATTCAATTTCAGATGCAGCGTTTGTCTCAGACATTGACCATATTTAGTCTCCGTAGAGCTGATGTGCACTGGATGTGTATATTTATTCAAGCACTGCTATTGGGCTTCATGTAAGACTGTGAATCTCATATATTAACATGTTCCTTTGGTAACTTATATTTTTGCAGTTCCGTTTGATGAAATTTATGAAGTAGGAGAAGAGATTGGAGAAGGAGGC
>NW_015505673.1:472790-473060 GCF_001515645.1 Sinocyclocheilus grahami
GCTATGGAGAACAGCCCCACAGGTCAATAACACACTTCCATTTGTGAAAGGTTTCACACACAAACCATATATATATAAATATATTTCCATGCTAAATGTATTTGCATATTTTGTTAAATTTAAAGAGTCAATTTAGTAACCAGAAGTCTTTATTTTTTTGTTCTTTAGAAAAACCTGTAAAACACAAGAAGAATAGCCTTTGTGCGTTCTTCAGAAAGACATGGCTGGCTGTAAAAAGCGCTAACCAGTGTCGACGTCAAGGCAACAAAG
>NW_015505673.1:474774-475199 GCF_001515645.1 Sinocyclocheilus grahami
TTTGATGAAATTTATGAAGTAGGAGAAGAGATTGGAGAAGGAGGCTTCGGCACTGTGTACGAGGGGATTTCGAAATTTCTACGTGAGCAGGTAGAATCACTGCTTTATTCACCAAACATATACTATATCATATATAGACCATATAGATCAGTGCTTAGACCAACACATATTTAAAATCAATTTAAATGGAAAATTTGTGATAATGACAATATATAGCTTTAATGTTAATTTCCAGATTCAATATGATCAGTTTACCCATCTGTAACATCTAGTGCATTTAAAAATTACTTTTATTTATTTATTTTTCATTAAATTTTTTGCAGGTCGCCATCAAATTCATCCCCAAGTATGAAACAGACCAGTATATTCAAATAGTAAGTTGTCAAAACTTAATGTACACATTTAAATATGAACTACATACAAAT
>NW_015505673.1:476665-477318 GCF_001515645.1 Sinocyclocheilus grahami
TTGGGTGGTTTTACAGGTGAGCTGGCATTTTGTGTTACTGTTGCACTAAGTCCTAATGAGATGTCAGTCTTCTGTGTAGTGATTTAATACTAAGAAAGAATAGATGTGTATAAATGCACATTTGGACAAGTTCTGGTGACTTTTATAAGCAAAATTTGTGCTTAATCTGAATATATCGTGCTTTTATGAACAGGAGGAGTCTGCCCACCTGAGTACTACAGGGACTCAAAATACGAGGCATGGCCAACAACTGTCTGGTCCCTGGGCATAATGATGTACACAATGGTGTGCAGATGTCAGCCCTTTAACAGTCTAGAAGACATGATGCATGGCAGTCTGAGTTTTAATGCCAGAATATCCTCAGGTGAGAGAGAACAATTAACTACCAATAACACAATGACAATAATATTGTTAAACACGCAAAGAATAATACGTGCTACATATTTCAGAAGCTATTTTCATACTTGACAACATTACCGTGTCACATGGACATAAATAACATACATGACTAACCAGTGCTCTTGTAAAAACTTGTACAGAATTGCAGGATTTGATAAGCCGCTGCCTGGCTTATCACCCAACCGAGAGAGCAACTATAGAGGAGATCCTACAGCATACATGGTTTCAGCAGGGACACATGTCAGGAGTAGCTC
>NW_015505673.1:477602-510767 GCF_001515645.1 Sinocyclocheilus grahami
ATTTAGAAGAGCTAATCTACTGCACAAAAAGAAGAAGCAAATTTAGTAAAAAAAAAAGTTACTGTAAAAAATGAGGAGCAAATTTAGTGCACAAAAGAGAGGAGAACACGTATAAAAAGCAGGAGCAAATATAATGTATAAAAAAGGCATATTTTGTCTATCAAAGCTGGATAATATTTAGTAAATTTAGTGCAAAAAAAACCAGGAAGCCTAAAGCAATCATGCTCTGAGATCACAAAGACCATTCCCGTCAGCTCCTCAAACTGATCCTCATTAACATATTCAAAAATTATTTAATAAAAAATAACATTTTTATTTTGTATAACTCGTCAGTTACTCACTGACACACGCACACACACTTTCTGAATGGGGACTTTGCATAAACTTCTATTGTTATTATAAAGAGCTAGTTATAAATACTATAACCTAACCCTAACATGAGTTTTACAATAAAAATAAAAAAGAGTTCTGAGTCCTTTTTTTAATACCGTTTTTACAAACAAGGATGTCCCCAAAAGGAGGTTTTGTCAGATTTAGCTCAATTCTGTATATACATTTGTGCCCTAAAATAAGGCAAGGCAAGGCAAGTTTATTTATATAGCACATTTCATACACAATGGTAATTCAAAGTGCTTTACATAAAAGAAAAGAAAAAAAAAATAATAATAAAAATAATCACAACAATAAAACAAGGAATTAAAAAACTTTGAAAATGATTTAAAAATTGATTTAAGAGGTTTAAAATGAATTTAAAACAGGTAATAATAGAAAATGATTATACATAAAATATAGTGCAATCAGTTCGGACATCGCACAGTGCTCATTCAGTAAATGCACAGCTAAACAGATGAGTTTTGAGTCTGCATTTAAATGTGACTAATGTTTTAGCACATCTGATCTCTTCTGGAAGCTGATTCCAACTGCAGGCAGCATAATAACTAAAAGCAGACTCCCCTTGTTTTGTGTGAACCCTTGGTATTTCTAACTGACTCGATCCTAATGATCTGAGTGGTCTGTTAGGTTTATAATCAGTGAACATATCTGCTATGTATTTAGGTCCTAGGCCATTGAGTGATTTATAAACGAGTAAAAGTACTTTAAAATCAATCCTAAATATAACTGGAAGCCAGTGTAAGGACCTCAGGACTGGTGTAATATGCTCAGATTTTCTGGTTCTAGTCAGAATCCTGGCAGCAGTGTTCTGGATGAGCTGCAGCCATTACCGCGGGAAGTAGGGGTGCTGGGGGTGCTGCAGAGTCAAGTCAAATCAATTTGACTGTGTATAAGTTGTTTAAAACTTTTATCATACTGATAAAAAAAAAAAAACATTTGTTGCCATGACTTTTTTATCATATTTTTTCCCCCATAACACGTCTGTACCCAAATTAAGAATTAACGAGCATGTCTACAGCTATTACAAAGAAACAGAGAAAGAGCGAGAGAGTCCATTTACCTCAGCAGCAACTATGTCGCATTCTCGCATCTTGATCTTTAACATTATCTTTTCGTGGATCAAAACTAATGCTTAAGGTTGATTCAATATATAATAAAAAAAAAACGTTACATCAACAATAAAATAGTACAATGATGAAGTCGCTTAGCTTACAGTGGGGCAAAAAAATATTTAGTCAGCCACCAATTGTGCAAGTTCTCCCACTTAAAAAGATGAGAGAGGCCTGTAATTTTCATCATAGGTATACCTCAACTATGAGAGACAAAATGAGAAAAAAAAATCCAGAAAATCACATTGTAGGATTTTTAAAGAATTAATTGGTAAATTCCTCGGTAAAATAAGTATTTGGTCACCTACAAACAAGCAAGAGTTCTGGCTCTCACAGACCTGTAACTTCTTATTTAAGAGGCTCCTCTGTCCTCCACACGTTACCTGTATTAATGGCATCTGTTTGAACTCATTATCAGTATAAAAGACACCTGTCCACAACCTCAAACAGTCACACTCCAAACTCCACCATGGCCAAGACCAAAGAGCTGTCAAAGGACACCAGAAACAAAATTGTAGACCTGCACCAGGCTGGGAAGACTGAATCTGCAATAGGTAAGCAGCTTGGTGTGAAGAAATCAACTGTGGGAGCAATTATTAGAAAATGGAAGACACACAAGACCACTGATAATCTCCCTCGATATGGGGCTCCACGCAAGATCTCACCCCATGGGGTCAAAATGATCACAAGAACTGTGAGCAAAAATCCCAGAACCACACGGAGGGACCTAGTGAATGACCTGCAGAGAGCTGGGACCAAAGTAACAAAGGCTACCATCAGTAACACACTGCGCCGCCAGGGACTCAAATCCAGACGTGTCCCCCTGCTTAAGCCAGTACATGTCCAGGCCCGTCTGAAGTTTGCTAGAGAGCATTTGGATGATCCAGAAGAGAATTGGGAGAATGTTTATTTTCCACCATAATTTGCAAATAAATTCTTTAAAAATCCTACAATGTGATTTTCTGGATTTTTTTTCTCATTTTGTCTCTCATAGTTGAGGTATACCTATGATGAAAATTACAGGCCTCTCTCATCTTTTTAAGTGGGAGAACTTGCACAATTGGTGGCTGATTAAATACTTTTTTTCCCCACTGTATATTAAACATAAAAATTGAACAAAACAAATAAACTGATGACTTGGTGTAACCGTGTTGTCACATAGAAATAAAGTCTTTGTATTTTCCCCTTTGTGGCTCATTATTATTAATAATAATAATAATAAAAAAACATAGGCCCACAATGAAGTAGTATCATTAAGAAATTCACATATTAAACTGAAGTTTTATTAACAAAATTACAATTTTGTTTATAAAATTTGTAACACAAATATAATGGATTTCCCTTTTTAAAACGATCGTAGTTTTTGGTTCATTGTTATTAAAACAGATCAGTCATAAAGTAGTACAATGGCAAATTCGCATTTATTAAACCTCTAACTCTTATTAACAAATTGAAGAAGACGGAGCCTATACTTGCGTTGTAACCCAAATAAATAAGGTTTCCCTTATTTAAAACGAATGCTTAGTTTGTGGTTCATCTTTGTTTTTTAATGAAAACACAGCAACAATAAAGACCAACTCAGTTATTTTAAACGTAGAAATGAAACGTTTATTAACAAAAGTTATCTTGCGCTTTTGGATCCACCACCATTCATTTCGCTTCACTCTCGTCACGTGACTCCTGCGGCTCCGAGCTGCTTGGAACAGAAGCGCGGCGCCTCAGAAATGTAGCGTCCCATGTCCAGCTGAACTAAATAGATTTTATTTTTTTATTTCTTGTAACACCGACTACAGGACAAAGCCTATGTATTGCACACATATAACTTCGCTCCTGGGAAAACTCGACAACCCCCCCCTTTTTTTTTTTCCTCAGCCCCCCCTGCTCAAAATACGTTCCCGCGGCTATGGCTGCAGCTGTCTAATGGTCTTCTTGGGAAGGCCGGTGAGGAGACCGTTACAATAGTCCACCCTGCTGGTGATAAAGGCATGAACAAGTTTCTCCAAGTCTTGACAAACAAAACATCTAATTCTTGCATTGTTTTTTTAGATAGTATGCTGATTTAGTTACTGCTTTGACATGACTACTGAAACTAAGGTCTGTCTCCAGAATCACACCAAGATTCCTGACTTGATTTTTAGTTGTTAGACCCCTAGAGTCAAGGTATGCATTCACCTTAAGAACTTCATCTTTGTTTCCAAATGCAATGATTTTTCCTTGTTTAACTGAAGAAACAATGGGCCACCCTGCTGGTGATAAAGGCATGAACAAGTTTCTCCAAGTCTTGACAAACAAAACATCTAATTCTTGCATTGTTTTTTTAGATAGTATGCTGATTTAGTTACTGCTTTGACATGACTACTGAAACTAAGGTCTGTCTCCAGAATCACACCAAGATTCCTGACTTGATTTTTAGTTGTTAGACCCCTAGAGTCAAGGTATGCATTCACCTTAAGAACTTCATCTTTGTTTCCAAATGCAATGACTTCGGTTTTTTCTTTGTTTAACTGAAGAAAGTTCTCGCACATCCAACTGTTAATTTCATCAATGCATTGGCAGAGGGAGTCAATGGGGCTGTAGTCATTTGGAGATAAGGCTAGGTAAATCTGGGTATCATCTGCATAGCTGTGATAGGCGATTTGGTTCTTTCTCATTATTTGACTTAGTGGGAGCATATACAGGCTAAACAAGAGCGGTGCAAGAATTGAGCCTTGTGGGACTCTGCATGTCATGGACGTCCACTTAGACTTATGCTCTCCTATACAGAAAGCAGCTAGAATCGTCAGACATGAACATTCCTCTCCCAAAACTCCAGCAACTGGTCTGCTCATTCTTAGATATACGGACTGTTGTCAAAAGAACAGCGGATGTGGTAAACATGGCCCTGTCCCAACTTTTCTGAGAAGTGTTGTGGCCATCAAATTCAAATGACCTTATTTTTTCCTTAAAATGGTACATTTTCACAGTTTAACCATTTGAAACATTCCAAACATGCTTTCTGTGTTCTATTGTGAGTAAAATATGGACTTATGAGATTTGCAAATCATTGCATTCTATTTTTATTTACATTTTACACAGTGCCTTAACTTTCTTGGAATTGGGGTTGTAGCTATTAACCAGATTATGATTCTATTAACCATGATTAAGCTATTAACCTTTTGAACAAGCTGTTTTCCTCTGATTCCATTGAGTCAGGCTGATTTTAATGCACCTGGTGCTTTCGATTTCCACCATTTTGAATTCTGTCAAAATGCTTCTGCTATATTGTTTTTATTTTGCATGTTAGTGAACTAGATAGATGGTTTTATTTTCAAGCTACACCTCCACCTCTCCTAACAGCTTATAATAATGTTTTCTAATTTGAGTGGTACGGGTAGGTTTTCGCGGGAAATTTGAGCATGCCGCTGCATCATTACGTCACGCCTTTTAACATAAATAAGTTGTTCCGGCTACTAGACTATCACATGTGAGGATCCTGGAGGTGGCGGATCGTTTATAGCCTTTTCTCACAGCAGCTGGAATAATTAAATGTATCATTTTGATGGCGGATTGTAATCCAGAAACGATTGTGTTTATGAAACACGTGAATGAAATTAAATTATATTCCAGTTTTAAATGTGCTTCTAATTACAGATTAGCCTGGGATTAAACAAGATTTGTATTTTAAAGACAACCAGTTCGACGGGAGCATAATTTGCTTTTTGGGTTAAAATAATTTCTTAATATGAAATTCGAATGGTATGACAATTAGAGGATAGACTGTACAGAAATTGAAATCTACACGCTAATACACACTATATTCACATAGTCACGCAATGCTGATGTTGTTAATATTAATCATTTGAGAATAAAGTATAACAATAATAATAATTTGCAAGGTTTGATGTGATATGAGCTAACTGATCTTTAGATTAAATCACCATTGGTAGTGCGATTTATTGTAATGCTTTTTTCCTCAGTTGGTCAGAACAAATGTGGCAGACTTGTTACTTGTTCAGATGACAATATCCAGTGAAAATGCTTATTTGGGTCATATATTCCAAGACGTAGGCTAGAATCTGTGACTGCAAAGTACAGTAAATATCCACACCGGTGCGGTGACTGACTGCCACACATACTCTTCAGAACATTCATCCGCGCTGGAGCCGTGCCGACTCACAACCCACGCAAGGAAGATAATTCCGCACACAGCTGCAATTGCAGGTTTTCAGAGATGGCGACAAAGAGGCAAAATTTACCGACTGCATCTTTAAGTAGGTGTGAACACACACAAACACAAATTTTTGGTCATGTTTTGGATTCGATGTATGAAAAGAGCAGCCTTATTTTATGTCCCACAGAAAAAAGAAAGTCACACAGGTTTGGAAAGATATGTGGGTGAGTAAATAAATTTTCATTTTTGGGTGAACTATTCCTTGAACTATTCCTTGTGTGATTTACTCAATGAAATAAGCTGGTGTACCGATGAAACATGCTACCCATTGTGCTACCAAAAATGTATTTGCATTGTTTTAAGAGTGAGTTTAGGGTAGGGGTAGGTATGGACATTAAAAAAAAGCCTCAAACCACATGAATAAAATGCTGGTAGCACAATCTGATAGGTAGCATTGTTCGCTATCGGTTTGTGGTACCTATCTTTTTAATGGGAGGTAGCACAATCTGAGCGGGTAGCACAAATCGTCAGAACACCGGGTGTAAGGCTGTTCACCAGACTACCTCTGTGCCAGCCCTGTTTTTTCCACTTCAACAAAAATCATGTGGTAGTATATTGATAACAATATATATCAGTGTGCTGCAACATCTGTTCAATAAAAAATACACTGCAAACAATCATTTTCTTAAATGGTATTATTTTCCAGTAAAATATGTAAACATAAATTAAACAAGTCCTTGAATTTGATTGGCTGAACATATTGTAGTGATTACAGAATGCTTTGAGCTTGGAGGGGAAACTGCTGTTGTTCCACTCCACTCTCATACACTTCAAGTCATTTAAAATAATTATTCATTTTAATTTTTTTCTTACATTTTTGCCACAGCTGTTCCGCACCTTCTGCAAGCCCTATTTGAATTTTTCTGTCTTCTCGTGGAGGTTCTTCTGCTGGTCAGGTGTGACAGCTGCATCTGCCTCATGGGCTGCAGTCAGTTTCTCCACTTTTTGTGTCATGCGGTAGGTCTTTTTGGTGCCTTCATCTGCAACTAGACACTTACTTAACCACAATTCAGTAACTTAACTGATGCTTAGAGAAGGGTTAGTTGAACTGGAGTAAAATTGTGGAAAAGGTTATAATCACGGATGCCAACTCACGCATTTGTTGTCAGCCGCATGCTTTCGGGCTCATGGGATTTTCAGAGCAGCACAGGACTTGATTTATGCCATGCTGCACAGATCTGCACAAATGAGAGTATATGCTCTATATAGCCAGACCATTATGTCGGGTGTTGGGCCTACATGTGCACTGTCAGCATCATCGCACAGTAGTGAAAAACGCATTTTTGTCATGACAGCTCTCGGAGGGATTGGCATGATAATGTACATGACAATGTTAATGTATTTGGTCTTGGCGGAATAGATCTGCTGCGCTGCTGCTGCTGCGGCAGAGCAAGTCAGGGTGTCCACGGGTCCTTAAAAAGTCTTAAAATGTCTTAAATTCGGATTAGATGGGTCTTAAATATTTTTGGTCACATTACCGCTAAAATATCTTCAGTCTGATGGACCTAATTGCTGTTTACAATCATTGGACAGACCGAAGATTTTTTCTTCCCCGCAGTAAGTTACTGCGTCATCAGAGAGAATTGCAGTAAGTTAGCAGAATACAGAATACAAGGTCGCGCTGAGGCTCACTCTGTTTGTCTCTTGAGAGACTTCAGAGCAAATGAGAAACACACTGTGGTAAAAATTCTAAATGTTTAGTTTATTCATAACATGATATAGTTAAGTAACACCATGACAAGTGAGCTATTTTGCTCAATATTCTCACGCCGCAAAAAAACATTCAGAACGCCTACAGAGCACATGCATTACGTGAAGTCTTGTGCGTGTGCGCATTTAGAGTGCGCTCTTTCACTGCATGATTCAGTCTATTAAAATACATTCAGAATGATCACAAATTCAAGACATGGGGGCAGAAAATGTGTATATTTATACCACTTCTTATAGTTAATCAATTTCACACGGAAGAGTGCCTTTTTCCCCCCAAAATTACCATGATTACAAATGTGATATTGATTTTTTACAACAGTTCAATAAACTAGAAGTTTTATTAAGAGACTTAGTTTTAGACACCACATTGCCTGTTTTTGCACTATTTCGTCAACAAAAATAATTCCAAACAAAGCCACAGCGCTGTTTTGCGTCTTTGAGCAACATGACAACTTTTCGTTCCTGAATGAATCAACTGTTTAAATGATTCGGTTCAGTCGCAATGACTCGCTTATTAACAGGGACTTGCTGCCACATACTGGCGGTTTTAATTTCACATTTAAAGTATCTTTGAATTTTTTTTTAAATCATTTCAAATATCAGTATTCAACGTTTTATGTTTAATATATCAAAACATTATTTATGCATTTGTAACGGAAGGTTAAATGCATTCATGTTCTGCATCAAACAGTGTGTAAACACATCTAAATGCCATTTCAGGTGCTGCTTATGTCTGGATTGCAAAGATTAATTTAGTTGATACTGATTTAATTTGCTTGGCAACGGCCCAAATGACTTATTATTCTAATTCACTGATTAAATGTAAGAATTTGACTCAAAAGATAATGCACACTTATAGAAAAATGGCTTTATAAAGGTAAAATGCCCATAAAAGAGAAAAATCAATTTAAACTTATTTGAAAAGATACATTTTTATCTGACCACCACACAGAATATGAAGAATATGGAAAACTTTAGGAGTCAGCTGTCCACGAAAGTCCTTAAGATACCAGCATGATAACACACTCAATCAGTTGAATGAATGACTCAATGACTCACTCATCAAGTGACTTACCGTCACTTACTGGTAGTTTAGTTGAGAAGTATGTTGAAAAGTATGCATTTTTCCCCTCAACATTTCTTATTTATATATTCATAAATGCATTTAAAACATTAATCTCATAACATTATTTATTGCAGTTGTAATTATTGTTATTTGCAGTGTAAATTATTTATTCTGACTGGTAGCAGCCCTGTATATTGAATTTATTGATAAATTGTAATAGTTTGACATGTAAGATGATGCATACATCTAAAAAGGTTAAAACTAGGCCTTTGTAAAGGTAAATAAAAATATGCAGATTTAAGTATGTAAAAGCTGATAGAACACTGATGAAAATATTGCTTCAGAATAAATTGTTTACTCCACCAAAAATCTCAGTGATGCAGTTATTTTGCGGGGATATTTTGTGTGGAATATTGTCTGCTGACATGAAAAGTTCACTGTATATCGTAGTAATAAATATAATTTATTACAGCAATGATATTTTGTTTTCTTTTTAATTTATACACATTAAATATTACGTATATGTATGTAATAAAATGTGTATTTCCATTACAGGTTTAGGTCTTAAATTTCATATAAGGTGGTATTAAAAAGGTCTTAAAAAGTCTTAAATTTAACTTGTTCATGTCTGTAGAAACCCTGACAAGTACCGAGACTTGCTACTGCCAGTACATCCACAACATGCTGTTGTGAGCATGTAAGAAATATTGCTGCTGCAAATATAACATACATGAAATAACCCCCGTATAGCATACATGAATCACCTCGTAGCAGATCTATACAGGTGGAGCTGGGGAAGGTGGAGGGTTTCTGAAGCAAGCTGCAACTACTACGGTAAGCCCCAGTCATATATTTGAATGCTGAGCAGTGAGCTCATTGACTACCGATACAGGAGAGAACCAATCAGCTGTGCCATGTGATAATGATGGCATTAGGTCAGATTGAGTTAGACCTATCGGACTGCGCCATCTAGAGTTTCATGCCAGAACTCTATTTGTATTGCAACAGAGAAATGAGCACAATAAATTAGACTAACATGTCCATTTTCATGTGTTGTAAAATGAACATTTATAAAATTAACTTTTATTACAAGGCTACCTAATAAAGAGTATATTTACAGGAAAAATAAATTAAAATAGTTACTCTTAATAGAGGAGCGAATGTGTGTTCCTATGCAATAGGTGACATGTTAACATCTCTATTGCTTTTTTATTATCTATAATTTAGTGATTCTAAACCGCCTTTCTGACACAAATGTAGACAAACAAGTTATATGTACTCATCATTATGTTACTGATATACTTTATGTACATAAAATATTTATTTTCACTTTTTTATATATATAAATTAGCCAGTAAACAATCTGACTTGCTGGTAAATTACCTTAGAGGTAAAAGTATAGGTCAAAGGTAGCTCTCTAAACAACATGGATGGTAGGGAAAGTTGATACAGGGAAAGTTTCTAAGAAGTGTATCTAGTACAACATTAAGTGCATGGGTAATTTACAGTAGTAAGAGAATTCAAAGTGATCCAAATAGGGGCATGAGATTAATTCAGTCAGTCATAAAATAAATCTCGCTCCAGCCAGGCAGTCAAAGTACAGTGGTACAAAGTACCACTGTTATAGGTAATACAGTAAGGATCTGTTCTGAGGACTAACCTTTTTTAGTTAGACTAACCTTTTAACACAAGTTTACTACAAATCTAGATGTTATTTAAATGATGAAAATGATCAAATGTGAAAATACGTTTAAAGGCAGTGCTGAAGTGCACAGTGAATGTGAATTAAAGTGGAGTGTATTTTGTTCATATATTTATGGACATGAGAGTCCTCTCTGTCCATTTCTTTACCATTTACTATAAAGAAAGGAACACAATGTGTGCTTCATGCAAATAGGTCTCTCACTCCTCTTTCCCTCAACCTTCGTTCTCAGTTGCAATAAAATATCATTGGGTCTGTAATGGACACTGACTCTAAAGAGAATGGAAATGCAGCCATGAGTGGAATATAGATTAGAGAGTAAAGCATATCCTTCGGCAAGACTGTGAAAAAGCTGTGACATCGGCTCTAGAGGGGCATTTAAAGAAAAATTGGAAAAGAGGGAAGGGGCAGATGGAAGTGTCACCTTGAGGAGAAGCAAAGAGAGGGAGGGAGGGGGAGTGTCGCCAACAATATGCTACTCTAAAGCCCAAAGTATACTTCAGCTTTATATGCATTACATATACTATTCTGGTGACAAAATTTGCATCACTCGCACTGTGTGCGAATCCTCGCGTACGTGAAAAAACCAAAGTATACTTTGGCCTTAAGGCTCTGTTTACACCTGGCATTAAGATGCATTTCTGTCAATCACAATTACACAAATCTATCTCTTTTGCCCACTTTCAACTACTTTTTCTGATTTCTTTGAGGAGAGGGTCGATGGGTGGGATGTATGTTTGTTTTTTCAGATCTTTATATATACTATTGAAATAACCTTGCACAATTTACGTATGAATGTGAAAGAAGACAATGGAAAACAATGCTGAGAGCATCAGCTTTCTTTTCTGCTCTGATAGCCGCAAAACTACACCAAACCCTGTGGGTTTGTGTTTGAATCAGGACTGGTAAGAGAACATTGTGCTCTTTACATTTTACGACACATGAACGCTTAGGCTACGAAAGCTGTTTAACATTGTCCACTTGTGATCAGATCAACAAAAATGCATCTTAATGCCAAGTGGAAACGGCTTATTAAGCACAAAAATGCATAACACATAATAGGAGAAAATATTTGACAGTAAAATCAATATTACAAAACTATTAATGATAATAATAAAATATTTAGAGCTTTTTTAATTTAGAGTATTGAATAAAATGGCAGTCTTACCAATGACTTTTGTTGGAAGTTTTTGGGGCAAGACACCCCGGAGGGTGTACAAAGATTTTTTAAGCACTTATAATTTAGTACTTTATAGTACAAAATGTGTTATTTTAGCAATATCGTTGACATTGCACCACTGGGTCTACTGGTTTATGCATTAATTCCTGTGGTTTAATTATTTTATTGGTAAACTGGCTTTGCATGATATAGAATAATCTTATGGCATAATCATGGATGTTATTTTCACAAATTAAGCGTTAGCGTTAGTTCTGGCAGGTCACGTGAGCTGCGTCAGCTGATTCTCAGCTGATCACATCTACCTATAGGAATATGACACCTATCGTGGCATTCCTATATAAGCTCTATTCAGTATTATTCACGCAGAGCACAAATTCCGAGTATGGGACATCATACATGCAATATTAATTAATCCTGCTGTGTAGAATATCCATATCCCCAGGTGTGTTTGCATCTGACATGTTCATTAACTACACACACATACATACATACACACACACTCTTGCTCCCTAGTTCTAGCCTTATTAGGATCAGCAATGAAGAGTAAAATTAGGTGAAGGAGGGGTACGGGTTATGTTGTTTATCTCTATATCACCTGGGTGGTTCATCTCTACTTGATAAAGTAGCAAAACTCCTCTGTAAAATTATTCTGAAACCTTTGGAATCACATCCAACCATTTCAATCAGTCAACTTGAGTTTATTATTGACTCAATGCTGTTTGTTCTCAGGAAGAAGCATGTACATGTCTAAGTAGGTATTTTATGTTATGTTATGTTATGTGTTATTTTCACTCATAAACCTCCATACTGCTAAGCTGTTTTAATGTACTAAGGGTTTATTGTTATTAGTTTAGAGTGCCCTCTATTGGCAACTTTGCCTGTTCAAGAAGCAGAATGGGTCATATTAGACAGACAGGGGGCGCCAAAGTATTGTTTTTAATTGTAATTGGATTTCAGTTTATTTTTCTCACACACCATCATAAGAATGATCCAAATTCTGCCACAAAGTCAATGATGTTATAACCTTTATAGCTCATCTGAGTATCATTATAGAGTGGATAAGCATACAAATAAACGTACCCCACTAAGAATATTGAATTTATACTTTGTCCCAGTGCACTACATCATTTTAAAATAGGTGTTGCTGCATAAGCTAATTAAACTACATGTTCCAAGCCAAGTAGTGCAGCCGCCTCCCAATTTATGAACCCATCATGCACTAAAGTCTATGAATCATATACGAACAACGTGTAAAATTTTAGGGAAAAGACATTCCAGAGAGGTCAAAAACATTTCCGGAGCACAACAAAACTAGATGAAAATTCTCAATAAACCCAAGCAATTAATGCGAGGCTAATTTACTGCTACCCAGGAGACTAGCAAAGCTTGTTTGACATAAACCGTCAGGAATGAGGGAGGCTCCCCTGGAATGGTGACCACAGAAAATGAAGCCTGCTTTCCACACATCAGTCCAGAAAGAGAGAGAAACAGGCAGCTGAGGAAATGGGGTTCACTTTCCGCACAGCTGGGGGAGAAAGAGAGAGATTTTATAGGGTTTTATAGGGGTTAGGAAGAACTTGGGAGAGATTTTAGAAAGAGAGACTGCGGTAAGAGTGCTGACGCACAAGTGGAACATGAGTGATCTACGCAGTCAAAAACTCACTGTAGTACACACACGCACATTTTACAGCAACTACCATGTCAAACACAGTGTATCTAACAATATTGCCAATGCCTAGTTCAAGCAAACTCACTCTAATCTACAAGAACATTGATCCTGAAGGTATAGAGTGGAGTTAAAGCTTGGGCTCAAACAAGTACACACATCACATAACTATTTTTGTATGGATCTCATTTTGTTGCACAGGGACACTGTCATGCTGAGAATGACCCAGCAGTGCATGACTGCATGCTCTTGCATTATAACTTCCCATTGGAGTTATGATGTCTTGTCCAGCACTTAAAAAACAACCCCAGACTGTTATTCCTGCTCCACTAAACTTCACATGTGGCACCATGCAATTCAGGGAGGTAATGTTCTCCTGCCATCCATCAAACTCTTTTGGACCGTCAAACGTTTACAAACTGGCAAATGGGATAGCATGTTTCATCACTGTTTCCAGTGGCAGCTGCTGATGGTGTCCTTTTTTCTTGTGCTAAAATATGTGAGAAAATGTGAGAATGTGTCCTGAGATATTGCTTTTCTCAGACCTTTCTATTGTTGGAAGGTGTGGTGTAGTAGAAGGCATGGAAACCAGAAGGCTGCTGTGCCCAGACTTTTAACCATAGGCTTCTCCTGTAGTCACTTTAAAGAAAGACAATTCGGATAAAACAACTGCTAAAAAGAATTCTTAAGCTACTTACTTAACTAGAAACACATTGATTAGGTGATGTTAACTGGGGACTGTGTACCTCTCACTTGTGTTTCTTTAGTATTTGCAAAGAAAGAAGAGGATGCTCTGAATTTGGACCAGACTTCATTAGAGGTGAGAAGAAGCTTATAGGTAATGCTCATGTTAAAAATGTTCGTGTTCATGATGAAATTGGTGCAAACTAAAGTTTGTTAGAACCCTACAAATTTGATCAATTATACATAATGTACAATAATTGGTGCTTCCACCATTATCTTCTTTCTACAATTTATTAGTATATAATCTTTATATAATATAGTGTGTATGATGATATAATGATTATTTCCACCTTTTTCTCTTTGGACAGCAAGCCACTATGTTTTACCTTTACCCTGACTGTTGTTCACATTCACCCCCTAGAGGTGGGAAACTCTGGACCTTAAGGTCCTCATTTCTGCAGAGTTCAGCTCAAACCCCAATCAAACTCACTTGCCTGTAGCTTTCCAGTAATTCTGAAGACTTTGATTAGCTTGTTCAGGTATGTTTGATTAGGGATGGAGCTAAACTTTGCAGGGCAGTGGACCTTGAGGGCCTGGGTTGCCCACCCCTGACCTATGGACAGTTGCATAACTGTTAGCAGGTAAATAAGCTTCACCTCGCTTTCCACTTCGCATTATTTTTAATGTTTTGATAGTTGACCATGAAAGCTCAACAAGAGAAAAAATTAAAGAACTGATATACCATTGCTGTTACACTTTAAAACTCCTTTTGATTTACTGCTTGTCTGTACATTTGAATCTTTACCTAAAAGCAGTGGATGTGGCTAAAATAACCCAATACTAAACGTTGGGGTAACCATATACTTTTAGCCATAAAGTTGATATTTCAGACAGAAATTTTGACTCTAAAAGCATTTTTCACCTTGAAAATGACCCATACCTACTTGACTCATGGCTCCTGACATCATAACAGCACCTGGCCAAACCATGAGTGAAATATCTGTGGTGTCTAAGACTCGATTATTGCGGTAAGAATCTTTTGGTTCTTCAGACTTTTATTGCACAATAATTCTGCCACCACAGACATGCATTTCATTTTATTAGCGCAATAAATACACTCTGTGGAACCCGCCTTTGTAAGGAAGACAGACCAAGCAAGACATTGAGAAAAGACTCATCTTTTCTACTGTTTCCAACCTTAGGAACTAGCAAGGAGTTGCTTGTGTAGATAAGACACAAGAGAAGATGTTGTTGTTGCAATGAGTCAAACACTCTCCTCTGCATGTTTGAGGGAGTGTCCGTCGTAAGAGTCAGATCGAATTAATTCCTAAATATTATTCTTTGGTGAAGTATTGTTTGAAATGTCCCAAGCTGAGTGCAAAAGCATTGTAGCTGAAATATGGTAGTGATTAATCTAGCCAGATTGTGTTAATTTCATGCTGTTATGGCACTCTATCAAACATCAGTAAGATTACAAACTCCATATCCACAGCCAAAGCAAGACTTAGCCCATGCTAATACTGCAGCACAGCACATTTCACTAATGGGTGTTTATAAGGATAGGTGCCATATTACACACAACTGAAATGCTCCAGTACCCCACCTCTACCCATCATTTTCTATGTCTCCAACATTAAAAAGGCCAAAAATAAAAAAGACCATACTGTTACTGTAAAACAAATGTGTCACACATTAAATTAGTTGACTCTATAAATGCTTCAAAGCACTCTGTTATACCATATAAGTTTCCACACACCAAACTGCCCGTGTGTTTTTACACTCTTGCTGTTTCACACCCTCATTTGTAGTACATCTAAAATTGGCCGCAAACCCCAAAGCTCCTTGACACTGAGACTTTGTCTTGTCCAATAACAGGAACAAGGGAGCCATGTTGGGTTAAGCCCTGTGACCTGTGAAGGCTGAGAGCGAAAGAACTCACACACAAACACACACAAAGACGGGGGCAGACGGCCAGCTTCCAGTCTCATTGTTTCAGGAACGGAAAGAAAGCCAGTGAGAGCTTCCCCTGTTTTCCTCGGCCAGTCTGACGTGAGGATGGAAGTGTTTCTTGACAAAATGGTGTTGATGAAAATAGTAGCTTTCTTCCAAAGCCCAGCAAGCTGTCATGATGCTTACTGTCTCTATAGACAGCTAATTTCTAAAGCCAAAAGTATACTTAATGTACACGTACAGGTGCATCTCAATAAATTAGAATGTCGTGGAAAAGTTCATTTATTTCAGTAATTCAACTCACATTGTGAAACTCGTGTATTAAATAAAGTACTTATGACAATCCTCATAAGGCTGCGGTTCTCTCGGTTGGTTGTGCATCTTTTTCTTCCCCCCTTTTTCCTTCCACTCAACTTTCTGTTAACATGCTTGGATACAGCACTCTGTGAACAGCCAGCTTCTTTGGCAATGAATGTTTGTGGCTTACCCTCCTTGTGAAGGGTGTCAATGATTGTCTTCTAGACAACTGTCAGATCAGCAGTCTTCCCCATGATTGTGTAGCCTAGTCAACCAAACTGAGAGACCATTTTGAAGGCTCAGGAAACATTTGCAGGTGTTTTGAGTTGATTAGCTGATTGGCATGTCACCATATTCTAATTTGTTGAGATAGTGAATTGGTGGGTTTTTGTTAAATGTGAGCCAAAATCATCACAATTAAAAGAACCAAAGTCTTAAACTAATTCAGTCTGTGTGCATTGAATTTATTTCACAATTTGAGTAGAATTACTGAAATAAATGAACTTTTCCACGACATTCTAATTGATTGAGATGCACCTGTACAACTGAGCACATAGTCTTTCAAATTATTCTCTATTGGCCCAGCTAATGTCAATGTTCTCACATCTTTCGCTTACATTTTTTAAAAGTTATATAATCGTTAGGACAACGTTCTTACATTCTCATAAAGTTGAGAGTACACATTCTGAGATCAAAATAGCTTTCTAATCATGACAAGAAAACTGGACATTTTAAATTTTTAGAAACATTTTAAAACAACATTCCCACAATGTATTTATAACCTAATCTGTTACCTGGGAGATAGCGTATGAGAATACATGCACTCAACTCAAGGATGCTAGAAGGATTTATCCTCATCCAGTGCCTGCGCTATTTCTCTTCAGAAGTTATAAGTGATAAAATATCTCTGTACTCATTTAGAGTTGCAGCTATATTTGAACCCCCTCAACACAAGCGAAACACAGGCATCTATTGCTGTTGGCGTTTTAAATAGTTTGCTGTTGTTGTTTCGTCTCCTGGATTTATTTGTCAAATATGAAACATGGGGGCCATTATTGCCACCTTTTGGTTGCCACCAGAATTCGAGGTGCATACGTGAGCTGAGCATACAGAGTAAGGGCGATTAGAAAAATTGCCTGCATGTGTATAGACCGTATAGACCTTAAATAGCTCTGCCTCTTTTCAGCGCTGCACTCGTTGTCTTCTGTTTTCTATTTGTATTTCCACAGCATGAAGGTAAGGTCGTACGAATTTATGAATGAACCACTCATTTTAAAAAATCTTCTCTGTCTTACATTTGTTATGACATCTGTTTTGAACATTACAATGCTCATGGTAACTTTTGTTAACGCTACAATAATTAAATCTACTTCACCAACTAATTACCCTTCAGCCGTGTTGCTATAGACCTACTTCAAAATGGAAGTTCAAAGACAAAATTCTAAAGATCGCTGTGCACTTGTTTCTCTGGCACATATGTTCTATAGTATGTGCGAAATATACTGATAATGACTTTTACGTCGCATGCACTGTACGCCATAGCGTACCCATAAAAACCAATAAATGCCAAAGTATGATTTTACTTAAATTATGCTGCTAACCTTCTTAATGATGCTGTCTACCTTCTGAAACAGCCTTCACGTCAGGAGTGTGCCAATGATGCCTTAAAATGCAGCCTATGCAGACAACAAACTAGGTTTTGGAACAGAGCAAGTGTGTGTTTTGTGCATGCATGGATTTCATGTATTTAACCCTGGATGTATATGCTGCAAAAAGTGTCCAAGCAGCTCCGCATAGCTTCTCCAGATGTACTGTACATGGATCTGTAATTGTGTGTCTATGTGCATGGATTGTGTGTGTACTGTATGTGTGTTTTATACTGTAAGTGCACTCTGGGGCCACTCTATAGCTGGTATTTATAACCATGCTGTCAGGCCCTGGCTGCAGTTGGACCGTGGGAATGTGGCAAAGTCTTTCTGTGGTATTTTTAATGTTTGTTATTAAATATTCCCACACGGGACCATGACCAAACCATCGCCCCCTCCCTCTCTTTCTCCTTCACTCTGCCTCCCTCTGTCTCTCTCTCTCTCTCCTCCTTCTCACTGCATTCCTCTTTCCCGAGGAGGAAAGCCAAATGGGATCCGATAACAGCCAGGCTCTGGTTTCTGTGGAGATCCGGGAAGAGCGACGTACAACTGTTACTGCAGCTGGATTTCAACGGCGTAAGCCACGGTCAACTGGAAGATGTGTGTGCGTGGGGTTGTGAGCGTGAGTGATCAAGCATGGGTCTGTGTGTGTGTTGTGCTTGCAAGTGTGTGTGTGGTCTTTGGGATGGTTTGGGTGTATACACATACACAATAGTAGTTGAGTTAGTAAACCATTGTACACACAACAGTCTCTCATAGTGTCCAAAAGAGGAAGTCTAATTCACAGCACACGCAAAAGTATTTGAACACAACCACAGGCACTTAAGAGTGAAATGTAGCCAGAGATGTAGAGGAACAGGTGATGTGTATGTGTGTGAATGGGCGGAGAAACGCCAGACAAGATTTTACAGGTGTCAGCTCGGGGCGGCACATCGCAGTGAAAGTATTTCTTCTCCGTGGCTGTGTTTGTTTGTGTGGATCTTCGCCGCAGCCATAAGGATAATGCGTTCAGAGAAAGGAGAGGGTTATCTTGCACACACAGCATTCACAGAGAGGCCGTCATGGAAACGCCCTGTTCACAAATCTCCAGTTTCAGAGTCTGATTAATCTCTTCCAAGTAATTTGTCTCGCATAGACTGAATCTATGTGGGAGGAATCATTTCGCCATTTTAGAGTCACACATACACATAATTTCCAATTTCATGTTTGTGAAACAAGTCTTTGCAAAATTCCCAATAATAGTTTGAAGCAGCACCCATTATTCCATATCTGTGAGTAAACTTGCATCAGTTTAAGAGGGTTTCTTGGTGTTTATTGTCTCATGACATGAACAATTAGTTATAAGATACCTTGGTTCAGTTCCATTCTTTTGTGCTCTGTCTGGCTGTGGAAAGGAAAGGTGACTCTGGTCAGAATCTACGTAGAGACTAGTTGGATTTTCAAAGATAGGACACGGGCATCAAATTCAGTTCCTGGAGGGAACTTTCCTGCAGAGTTTAGCTCCAAAATTAAACACATGTGAACCAGCTAATCAAGAGAAGTGTTCGACTAGAAGCAGCGCTGCGCAGACCAATCGGTGTATGACATCAAATTTACTGCAAGAGCGATTCGAAAGCATAAGGAGCCTCTGCTCTCTATAGCTCTCACTGTACTTTGATGTCAAACAACAATCTGTTCAAGTTGAACACACCGAAGGTCTTCAGTATTACTAGAAACTTTCAGGCAGGTGTTTTGGAGCTGGTTGAAGTTACACTCTGTTGGACAGTGGCCCTCCAGGACCAAAGTTTGACACATGTGGCCTAGGATATCGGGCTACCGCAACTACCTGAAACAACCCTGGCTTCACTTGTGAAGTTACCGAGTTTACTGCACTACTTCTCCTTAAATACACCATAAATTATTACTCTGTTTTATCCCACTGTGTTTTATTCACCTGCTACATGTGAGGTGCCTAGAAACAGTAATGGTAGGTCAAGACTTGAGCACTACGTTGTTTGGTTGGGTTCATGTGGCCGTAAGGTCGCTGTATGTGTATTAAAAAGACCTTTGGCTACATGACAAAAGCTATGGTCCATGATATGTCACTAACCTAACAAACTAGTGATCTTTGTATCACCCTATTACCTTATGAGCATGATTTGTTTCCTTGTGGAAAGAAAAAACCCTGTGTGCCCTTACTCCAGGAAGTTGCATAAAGCCAGCCAATCAGATTAGAGATTGCCAGATCAAGACAGTGATTTCCAGTTTAGTGTGTTGTCTGAGGCTGAGGCTGGCTGAGCTCTTAAGTACTTTTGAACCACAGCCATATCTAATCTTACAAAATCCTAATCTTCCTATTCTTGCAGTATGTCATTATTGTGGTATCCAGCCAAAAGCCAAAAACTGTTTATGACTGACTACAAGGTTCAACTGAAACAACATTAGGGCCTAAAGTGCTTATCATACGTTGGCATATTGTTGGCACTAACATTTTCTACAGATCTCTTTCCTTCATTGGGTTGTTGAGTGTTCCATCCTTTTCCCTTACTGTTTCCCAAATCTTGCTTTTTTAGTATGCATGCAATAGTACAATCACACAGACATTTGGAGAAAGGCAAGAGGAGAGAAAAGAAACAGAAAAAATGCTTTCCGCACAACGGGCCAGATATATCCTTGTGGTTTTCCATGTGTTTATTTGGATTTTCTGGTGGGACGACATATCTAAGGGAAAACCATAACGACTCAGTGTTGGTGCTTTCCCACCGGGGAGCGTCATTCCGATAAAAATAGAGAGCTCTTTTTTTGGAAGGCTTCATGAAGCTTGGAGTGTGCGTCCCCAGGGCTTCGTGTGGATTAGCATTGCTTTTGCATATGGAGGGCCTCTTTTCCATCCGGACGGTGCTGCTGTGGATGTATGTTGACGCTGTAACTTCATCTCGGCTTGATCTTTGGAACAATAGAAGGGCCACTGCTGGGATTGGCACAGGCTTGTTGATTTGTTTTGATTCACATAAACATAATTGTCACGTTGGCAAAGGATGTATTCTTTTTGCTTCTTCTTTCGTTCCCCGACCAGATTAATTTGCCCTCTGTGATGTTGTATTTGTTTACCAGACTCCCTTCTATTGTAATTCAGTTATTTTTTTTTCTCCTGCTTTGTCATTCCTTTCGTTGATAGAGGACTCACGAACTGGGGCTAAAGGAAGTTTGTGGGTGGGTAGGAATTGTGGAGTTGGAAAAAGCTCTTCAGTTTGACTTCTGGATTTAACCTTGCTCAGTTTAAAGGTCTGGCGCTGTTACATGCTACGCTCAGCTGAATGCTTCTCATACTCTGGTCAACATGTTTCTCAAATTGTGATTAAGTAACTTAAACTCCCTAAACTCTGAGACATCAAGACTCTTGTTCCTATATGGAACGTTGAACATAACCTGTGACTTTAACCTTAATTTGGTATGTGCCATGAAGACGTGCAATCTCAGAAGAAAAAAATTTAAACAAAAACTGTCGCTTTGCAAAACCTTTGTATTTACTCCCAAAGGGGGCATATTGGTATCTTAAAGGTACATATCTGTCCGTAAAATGTACATATTAGAACTGCCCCAGTGGTAGCTTTTGTATGCTTTCTTCTGAGAGTGTGTAATACTTGGAGAAAGCTATCCGTTAGCATTACCTGCCACAAAACCCCAAAGGTAAATAGTTTGAGATCTTCTTTGCTCATGGGACCACAAAACTTTTGGAGCCCATCACTCGAACTGTAAATACCATGTAACTAATATATTTTTTCATTTGCACAGGAACATGCACAGTCCCAAAACCTTGACTATCCTGAGCTGAACGTCAAAGGCAGATGTGTAGATAGTCTGGATATGAGTGCCAGTTGTGATAAAATACAAAGACCAAGATCAAGTCAAAACTGAAATTTAAACAATTACGTTAAATTATTATTATTATTATTGATGTCCAAAAATGATGTAAACAGCTATGACCCCTAACCCAGTTTAACGGCTATGGTGATTTGGCATGTTTATGGTTTAGATCAGAGAAATTACTCATGATAAATGATTGTTTGGGTCATGAATGATCTGATTCTTTATTCCTTATATCAGCTACCAAATTTCCCCAGGTTGTTTTGTGATTGTTGGTTACATAAAAGAATCAATGTGTAGTTGTCAGTCAGTCAATGTTCATGAAACATTTTGACTTTGCTTAGAAGAACGACAAACACAGCGCCAGTAGACAAAACAACGACTGTTCATTTAATTGTTCCCGCATTCCTTGCGAGGCTAATATTTAGTTCAGCTATAACTGTCTAAGACATTCCAAATCCCAAGCCACATCCTCCTACTTTGATAGTGATGGGATGTGTTAAAGGGAAGCTGTCTGCTCTACAGCCAGATTTAGCTTTTTACGCAAAAAACTTAATTGCATCAGTGCGGTTAAGTGGCTATATACGCAAATGCTGTGTAATCTATTTACAGCATTAAATCATAGACATAGAAAATACATTTTTCTTGCTTATTTAAAATAAAACTATAAACATATTTTAACATTTACTATGCAAAGTCCAGAGCTCCAATGCATATGAAACACATCTGTAATTTTGGCTATTTTCAGGTGTGTATACAGTATATAGGGCTACACTGACAAACCATATGCATATACCAGGTAACATAACATGTTGCAGTGTCGATAATTCTTTGAGTCTGCATGGACCTGCCCATCTCTGGACCCGATCAAGCCTGGTTCTCTCTGTCCCTTCTTAATTAACTTTCTCTATATATATTTCTCTCTCTCAGGGTGGGACAGCAGCTATGCACAGATTGGAGCTGTGACTAATAAGAAACACCAAATGGAGGAGGCACAAACAATGGCTTGTCTGTGCCTGGTCAAAGATGGGGTTTGCCCCTGATGATTGCTAGCAGGAGGAAATCACTTCCCCTATTGGCACTGCATATAGAGATGTTCATGTCACGAGTGCTGTGTGTGTGTGTGTGTGTGTGTGTTATCAAATAATCTCATATTGATTTTGACCTTTAAATGCATGTCCAGAGGCTTTTCTTCAGCTGGGGGAACAGAAGTTGAATTTCGTGGCATTCAAATGATCTGCTACAAAAAATGTTCTCTCACACTATGATGGTAGTGATGTTGTTAGACAATAATATTATGGTACTTCGGTGTAAACCATAGTATTAATCATTACCATATTTGTAAATAATGGTATTTACGTCACAGAACTCCAAATTTGGACTAATGGACTAAAGGCCCATTCATGCCAAGGATGATAACTATAATGATAAAGATATGATATTTTAAAATTGTTCTAAATGTAAAGGAATAACAGAGTTCACACCACAACTATAACGCTAATGGCACACAGGAATATATATCGTTGGAATCACTTTCAGAATGATTTTTTTTTTCCAACTGATGAAAGATAAATCAATTGACAGCCAATCAGAATCCACCCGACTTTATAGCGCTCAAGCATTTAAAGGGGTCATATGACGTGATTTAATGTTTTCCTTTGTCTTTGGAGAGTTAAAACCTGTTTGTGCATACAGAAGATCCGTAAAGTCGCAAAGATTAAAGTCTCAAACCCAAAGAGATATTCTTTATAAACGTGAACGCTCAGCCACGCCTACCTAAAACACCTCGTTCAAACACGCCCCCACATGTCTACGTCACGATGTGGGAAGATTTGCATAACACCACCCAAATGTTCACACGAAGAAAGAAGGTGTAACTTTTATTCCCGCTGTAGTACTGTTGCGCCGCCCCCATGTCGTGGAGACGCTGTGTGTTTCGTTGCAAAAGCCAAACTACTTTGTTTGGTCTTCCAAAAGAGGACACAGCTAGAAATCAGTGGTTAAGTTTTATTTACAACACTGTTCCAGAACAGTACACCCCAAATATTTGAGTGTGTGCAGCGCATTTTACGGAGGAAAGTTTCCTGAACCTGGTAAGGGGAGTAACATTTCCGTCACTCACTTGAGGTATTCGCCCAATCACAATGCACTAGGTAGCTGGCCAATCAGAACTTTTCAAAATGATGAGCTTTGTAAAAATCGAATTTCAGAAAGGCGGGGCATAGAGGAGCAACAATAATGTACAGTATGTGGAAAATAATGTGTTTTTTTAACCTTAAACCGCATAAACACATTGCATTACACTAAATACACCAAATAATGTTTTTTAGCAACATCATATGACCCCTTTAAAGCGGCAGATGACAAATCTGCAGCGTGTGCTTATAATAATCAATGTTATTGTCCATTGGTGTGGACGTTAATGTAGTTATCATTCTTGGTGTGAACAGGTCTTAAAGCTCACTTAGAACACCACCCACAACACCATAAAATTAAAAATGAAAAATAAAAGTTTTTCATGGGCAAGTATATAAATCAAAATTATTATTAATTAATAAATCACTTCTAAATCACACAGACACCAAAGTCTATCGTTGTTTCAAAATATCTTGAGAAAAAGTGAATGAAAAATGTCTTAGTTCTGTTAACTTTTTTCTTCTTCTCCTTTTTCAAAATGTCTTCCTGTTCTACAGAAGAAATACAGTCATACAGGTTTGAAATGACACAAGGTTGAGTAAATGATGACAGATTTGTCGTTTTTGGGGGGGTTAACTATCCCTTTAAGGGTGTGCTGGATGTGTGTACTTTTGTTTTATTGCATGTTTGGCTCATGGTCTAAATCTGTTGACATAGGTGGAGGACTACACAATGTTTTGCTGTTCTTCCACTTCATTTTTTTTCTTTTCCCCTGCTGTTCTCTTATTTTCTCTCTTTCTCTTTTCATAGTGCTGTATTTATTTTTGCCTGCCTACGAGAGTTAAAAATGGTGTGTTTTGGCAACATAAATGGTTTCCTGTTTTGATGACTGTGTCCCCTTTACCAGTTCACACAGACACATGTACGCACACAGTGAAAATACAGTCAAGGTTCAAGCCATTTTACTGGCATAGAAAAAAGCTTTACGTTGTCAAAGTTTAGATTTTATCAACCTATATATTTTATATGCACATGATTAACAAAAGAACAATTACTTCTAGGCCTTGTATTTGATTTTCCAAGCTGATATTCTGATCAACTACAACTTTTTTAACAACTTATTGTAAAAGCTATTCTTTATTGGATGTATTATAAGTTAATTTCTTGTTCTGTTTCTTAATTATAAACAATATATGCAGAGTATTGGGAATATCACCTTTAAGCCGTTAATCATAACACTGGATGTCTCCAAGGTTGTGTGCTGGGCCCATTTTTGTTCTCACTTTTTACCTATGACTGTATGGCCAACTATGTGAACAATTCCATCATCATATTTGCTGATGACACCACCATCATAATCCTCATTAGTGGTGACAATAAGACAAAGTACAGGAACGAGGTGGTCGGCCCAGTGACATGGTTTATACATTTTAATTTATGTTGAAAATCTGAAAACTAAGGAGATGGTTGTAGACTTCAGAAGGTCCAGTTAAGCCACTTTATATAGATTGGTCAGGATCGAGAGGGTAAGCTTTTGCAAATTTCTTAAGTTTTATATCAGTAAGGACTTGACTATTTGGGTGGTATTAAATATCCATGACGAGAAGGCACAGAAGTGATGTGCATTTGACTATAAATTTGGTAAAGTAAACTAAACCAAACAGAGTGAGTGGCGGAGTGGCGGAGTGTGTCTGTGGGCAGGGGATTACCATGAATTTCCCCATAACAATTTTAAGGTTAAAATGTACATATTTCATATAAGGGAATGTAGTATATAGGCCCTGTGTCTGGTCCTTTATCACCCTGCACCTTTGCTAGTTCATTTCAAATTGTCCTGTATTGTGACAAATGAAAAAGCACAAATATTCCGCATTTATTATGCCAGAAAACTTTATGCACAATTTTTTACTTAGTTACAGAATTAGTCAAATATTTGAGATAATTTATAACGTAATAAATATCATATGATAATAAATTAGAATTAAAAACATTTATTTAACAATATATTTATTTATTTAAAAATGTTTCTAAGCACATTGTAATTCTGTTTTATTTTCTGTTTGGTGATCCTGTTATCCTTGCTTGCAGCATATAGTCATAATGTCTTACAAACTTTTCTTGCTTTGGTCTTTTCCCTTATCTCTCTCTCTTATGTCAAAATATGATTTTACTCATATTGTGTGTCTGTATGGGAAATCATTTATAGCCAGAGACATTTTTCAGTCCTTAACTCAACAAACCCCACAGCACTCATCAAAGACAGATACGAATCAATTGAAAATACATTTCCTGTGTGGATGCTGTGCTCTTGAATACATATCACAGGTTACCATGTGCGTTTCACAGAAAAAAGAAAGAAAAAGAAAAAAAACGTAAAACCTGTGTAGGAGTTTGCGAAGAACTTTCCCACAGACAGTGAAAGAGAAAGGAGAGAGAGAGAGAGGGAGGGGTGCTGTAATATTTGTTGTGAGGTGGTCTCAAAGACAGCTGTGGTTTCCGGCTGAGTGCAGGTGTGTGACAGCATCTACCTACACCCCACCCTGCCTCTGTCTCTCCTCTCATCTGCACTCGTTCACCCCACCACAAGATAGACAGATTACCTTCACCACACTGCACGCTATAGGGAGGCAGCAGGAGTGTGCAAGTGTGTGTGTGTGTGTGTGTGTGTGTGTGTGTGTAGCTGTTTCATGTATATGTGGATGTTGTGCAGGAATGTATCTTATTGTAGCAGGTGGTTCACTCACACTTTCACACTTTCAAGTTAGGGAACTACTTTTATCATTTGTAACACAACAGACACATTGGATCTCTGTTACACAACTTTGTTAATGTTATAGCGTATTTTTAAAGATGCTATCTGTGTGTGTGTGTGTGTGTGTGTGTGTGTGTGTGTGTGTGCGTCTAAGTGGTTTGTACATACAGGTGTGCTGCATTGCTCTCTGCTGTTTGCAGGCAACATGAAAGTGTATACCATCACTTTGACAAACAGCCAAAAAGAGTCTTTGTGCAATTCATACTTTACATATACACAGACAACTCTCAGAAACTACAGAGTTGTTTCAAAGTTGTTGGGGGGGTTTTTTCAACTGCTATTAAAGTTATGGTTAAAAATAATGAAAAATGCATAATGAACTGAAGCTTCAATAAAAATGCATGTTGTCTGTTTACAGTACCACAGAAAATAGTTTTGCTTGTCGCTTAGTTTGTAAAAAAAAAAAGCAAAAATATTGATTTCAGTAATGCACTCTGTAAAACTACAGAGCAAGATTTAATGGAGGGTTTAGAGGAAATGTGGAGCTTGTACTTTTGCTAAAGTGACATATTATTGACATTATTATTAATATGTTTTATTGTATCTGTAAATGCGTATTTCAAGTGGGACTTCTAGGGAGATATATGTCTAGATAGGAAGTTATATATTATATTTTATTATTTTCAGTGGTAATTGACATTGTGTCAGATGTGTCAGTGACTTTCCTATGAATAATGTCAAATCATACAGCACCAAAAAAAATACTTTTTAAATGTTTTTTTTTTATGTTTGGAACTTAATCCTCAGTCCACAAAGAGCTTTTAAAAAATATGTAACTTTCTGTAACATAAATACATGCATAAATGACTATCTATGTTTACATGTCAAAGACAAACTTCACAGTGAGGTAATAAAGATAAATCAGGATAGATGCTTTTATTCCTAAACACCAAATGGACAAATGAAATAGTTCTGTGTTTACAGCCTGTCAAAGCATATGCTGTTCTGGTGTGTGCAGCACCTGCAGCTCTGCAGATCCTGCTGAAGAATCTCATAGAAATTAATGACTGGAGTTAATTTTTAACATATTCAAGATCACAATCATTTCTGCCTGAACTGCCAAGCTGCTCAATTACCTGATTTAACAAAATTAAAATAGTTTTTAGTTTACATTTCATTCCAAAAATGTATCTAATTATGCAATTAAAATGATTTTTTTTTTCACATTAAAATCTCAATTTGTAGCAGGAACAATATACTCATACATTCTGTAGACTCTATGTGTAGCTTAACTCGTAGAATTTGCCTCAAAAATTATTGCGGGCTTTCAAATGTAATTATTTTCCTTTTTTTCATCATTGCTCACATTTTCAAAACCTATTGAGCTATAGGTCTGCATAGACCTATAACAACCCAGCCACAACACATAATTGTGAATAACATGCCTTACCTTAACACAGAATCGACCAGAGTCCAACGTTTTTATTTTTTCTACGAATCTTTGAGTTAACATGTACTAAACATGAGTGGAATTTGCACCGCAGCGCCCCCACACCTTGATGCTCATGACAAGAATAGCATGTTTAGTTATCTTTATTGAAGTGAATTAGGTTTAAATCGGCATCATGCATGAATCAATGATATTTTTGCAATTTTACAGATAATAATCCACGATGATCACATTACACAAAACTGAAATTGCACGTCAAAATAACACATTGTCAATATTTTTTGAGACCCCCCAAAATTTCACAAATCATGTTTTTAGGGGAGCCCATGTCTTATTAAGGGGAGCCGAGCTCCCCCGTAGTTCGCACCCTGTATATACAGTATGTGTGTGTTACTAGTCCTTTTGGTTTAGGACAGGTGTGAGGCTTCGGGTTAATTTTAGACTAGGGTTTTCTGTCTTCATTTATGAGGGCAGTTGTCAAAGTGCATATGTGCTTGTCCCCTGTGTGTTTGGGACAGATGAGACTAAAAATAGAGAGGCATAAAAAAAGTAGAAAGAACAAGGGCCCCAGAGAGGAAAGGGACAAATGTTGTGAGAGGGAGAAAGAAATCATGTGTGTGTTTGAAGGCGGGAATGTGTTACTGGACACAGCTGTTGTGTGTCCAACAATTCTGACATGAGAGGGGAAAGTGGAGTGCTTGTTATTGTGTCCTGACTCTGATTCTGCAGCTGGAGCACAAACAGACCCAACAGGTTCAAGCTATAGTCGAGCTTTACTGGGTGCCGCGAGTGGCTGACTTTAGCTCAGTAAATAAATACACGGGGCTCCAACAGCATGGGAACACTTGTGAAAATGCTTCTATGTTGCATTTTATTTAATGTAATTTATTACAAATGGCATTATCAGCATAACATTCCTAAGTCAAAAAAATGGTATTTGTATTTGGTATGTCTTTTGTTTTAATGGACTCCGCAAAATTGTGTGTAAAATATGATGATCATGATTTGAAAGCATCTTCAGTGGAAGAAAAAACATTTAAACATCTGTACAAAGAGTCTCATGATCAGTCTCACAAACTGACTGCTTGTGACCTAGAAATATAGTGCAGCATATTCATTCTTCATGTTACATCATAATGCTTCTTTGTTTTAAATTCTTTTAAAATCCCTTTGTTTATTTCCAAGTTTAAATTCGATTTTGAATCCCAGATGTTCCTTATGGTCTCAGACTTTTGGACTGCATTGTAACTTATAAACAATTTCATCAACAGTTTCAATGTAAGCAACTTTCCATTAGTTTGCAGCTCTTTGGGCCTCTTTGAGTTTCAGTCCAGTTTCTGGGTTGTGTTTCATCAAAGGAACAGGTGAGAAAAATGAACATTTGCTGAACATTTATTCACCCTCAGGTCATCCAGATGTAGATGAGTTTGTTTCTTCATCAGATTTAGAGAAATGTAGCATTGCATCACTTGTTCATCAATGGATGCTCTGCAGTGAATGGGTGCCGTCAGAATGAGAGTCCAAACAGCTGATAAAAACATCACAATAATCCACACCACTCCAGTCCATCAATGCATGTCTTGAGAAGCGAAACGCTGCTTGTTTGTAGGAAACAAATCCATTACTAAGATGTTAAAAACTTCAAACTGTTGTTTCTGGCCAAAATATGAATTCATAATCCATAATGCTTTTTTGGGGTGAACTATTTCTTTAAATACTACTAATAATAATAATAATAAATGAATTCAGTAACTTGATGGAAATGTCACAGTTCAATATTTAAAACACTAAAACATCAAACACGTGTAAAGATTTTCACTGACATGAATGATAGCCTGAGAGTACAAAAGAGAGATGCAGTAGTTGGTGGACAGTCAGTGTGAAAAAATGTTTGGATTCTTTGTCAGTAATTATGAGGGATACGCTCTCAAACACACACATCCCATCTTATTAACACCACACACCCTCACAGATGAATAGAGGAGTAGAAAGAAAAGCAAATAAATGGAGAGAGTGAGAGTGAGCGAAAAGAGGCACGGAAGAGAAAGAGAGAGAGACTTTGGCAAAGCAGGATTCGAGAAGAATTTAAGAACATGAGTAAGAGAAACAGCTGCAGCACTCTGACAGGAAGAGAGAGAGAGAGTGTGTGTGTGTGTGTGTGTGTGTGTGTTCATGTAAGTGAGGGAGAGGAGAGAGAGTGTGTGTGTGTGTTCATGTAAGTGAGGGAGAGGAGAGAGAGTGTGTGTGTGTGTTCATGTAAGTGAGGGAGAGGAGAGAGAGTGTGTGTGTGTGTTCATGTAAGTGAGGGAGAGGAGAGAGAGTGTGTGTGTGTGTTCATGTAAGTGAGGGAGAGGAGAGAGAGTGTGTGTGTGTGTTCATGTAAGTGAGGGAGAGGAGAGAGAGTGTGTGTGTGTGTTCATGTAAGTGAGGGAGAGGAGAGAGAGTGTGTGTGTGTGTTCATGTAAGTGAGGGAGAGGAGAGAGAGTGTGTGTGTGTGTTCATGTAAGTGAGGGAGAGGAGAGAGAGTGTGTGTGTGTGTTCATGTAAGTGAGGGAGAGGAGAGAGAGTGTGTGTGTGTGTTCATGTAAGTGAGGGAGAGGAGAGAGAGTGTGTGTGTGTGTTCATGTAAGTGAGGGAGAGGAGAGAGAGTGTGTGTGTGTGTTCATGTAAGTGAGGGAGAGGAGAGAGAGTGTGTGTGTGTGTTCATGTAAGTGAGGGAGAGGAGAGAGAGTGTGTGTGTGTGTTCATGTAAGTGAGGGAGAGGAGAGAGAGTGTGTGTGTGTGTTCATGTAAGTGAGGGAGAGGAGAGAGAGTGTGTGTGTGTGTTCATGTAAGTGAGGGAGAGGAGAGAGAGTGTGTGTGTGTGTTCATGTAAGTGAGGGAGAGGAGAGAGAGTGTGTGTGTGTGTTCATGTAAGTGAGGGAGAGGAGAGAGAGTGTGTGTGTGTGTTCATGTAAGTGAGGGAGAGGAGAGAGAGTGTGTGTGTGTGTTCATGTAAGTGAGGGAGAGGAGAGAGAGTGTGTGTGTGTGTTCATGTAAGTGAGGGAGAGGAGAGAGAGTGTGTGTGTGTGTTCATGTAAGTGAGGGAGAGGAGAGAGAGTGTGTGTGTGTGTTCATGTAAGTGAGGGAGAGGAGAGAGAGTGTGTGTGTGTGTTCATGTAAGTGAGGGAGAGGAGAGAGAGTGTGTGTGTGTGTTCATGTAAGTGAGGGAGAGGAGAGAGAGTGTGTGTGTGTGTAGTTAACATGTACTAAACATGAGTGGAATTTGCACCGCAGCGCCCCCACACCTTGATGCTCATGACAAGAATAGCATGTTTAATTATCTTTATTGAAGTGAATTAGGTTTAAATCGGCATCATGCATGAATCAATGATATTTTTGCAATTTTACAGATAATAATCCACGATGATCACATTACACAAAACTGAAATTGCACGTCAAAATAACACATTGTCAATATTTTTTGAGACCCCCCAAAATTTCACAAATCATGTTTTTAGGGGAGCCCATGTCTTATTAAGGGGAGCCGAGCTCCCCCGTAGTTCGCACCCTGTATGTGTGTGTTACTAGTCCTTTTGGTTTAGGACAGGTGTGAGGCTTCGGGTTAATTTTAGACTAGGGTTTTCTTCTGTCTTCATTTATGAGGGCAGTTGTCAAAGTGCATATGTGCTTGTCCCCTGTGTGTTTGGGACGGATGAGACTAAAAATAGAGAGGCATAAAAAAAGTAGAAAGAACAAGGGCCCCAGAGAGGAAAGGGACAAATGTTGTGAGAGGGAGAAAGAAATCATGTGTGTGTTTGAAGGCGGGAATGTGTTACTGGACACAGCTGTTGTGTGTCCAACAATTCTGACATGAGAGGGGAAAGTGGAGTGCTTGTTATTGTGTCCTGACTCTGATTCTGCAGCTGGAGCACAAACAGACCCAACAGGTTCAAGCTATAGTCGAGCTTTACTGGGTGCCGCGAGTGGCTGACTTTAGCTCAGTAAATAAATACACGGGGCTCCAACAGCATGGGAACACTTGTGAAAATGCTTCTATGTTGCATTTTATTTAATGTAATTTATTACAAATGGCATTATCAGCATAACATTCCTAAGTCAAAAAAATGGTATTTGTATTTGGTATGTCTTTTGTTTTAATGGACTCCGCAAAATTGTGTGTAAAATATGATGATCATGATTTGAAAGCATCTTCAGTGGAAGAAAAAACATTTAAACATCTGTACAAAGAGTCTCATGATCAGTCTCACAAACTGACTGCTTGTGACCTAGAAATATAGTGCAGCATATTCATTCTTCATGTTACATCATAATGCTTCTTTGTTTTAAATTCTTTTAAAATCCCTTTGTTTATTTCCAAGTTTAAATTCGATTTTGAATCCCAGATGTTCCTTATGGTCTCAGACTTTTGGACTGCATTGTAACTTATAAACAATTTCATCAACAGTTTCAATGTAAGCAACTTTCCATTAGTTTGCAGCTCTTTGGGCCTCTTTGAGTTTCAGTCCAGTTTCTGGGTTGTGTTTCATCAAAGGAACAGGTGAGAAAAATGAACATTTGCTGAACATTTATTCACCCTCAGGTCATCCAGATGTAGATGAGTTTGTTTCTTCATCAGATTTGGAGAAATGTAGCATTGCATCACTTGTTCATCAATGGATGCTCTGCAGTGAATGGGTGCCGTCAGAATGAGAGTCCAAACAGCTGATAAAAACATCACAATAATCCACACCACTCCAGTCCATCAATGCATGTCTTGAGAAGCGAAACGCTGCTTGTTTGTAGGAAACAAATCCATTACTAAGATGTTAAAAACTTCAAACTGTTGTTTCTGGCCAAAATATGAATTCATAATCCATAATGCTTTTTTGGGGTGAACTATTTCTTTAAATACTACTAATAATAATAATAATAAATGAATTCAGTAACTTGATGGAAATGTCACAGTTCAATATTTAAAACACTAAAACATCAAACACGTGTAAAGATTTTCACTGACATGAATGATAGCCTGAGAGTACAAAAGAGAGATGCAGTAGTTGGTGGACAGTCAGTGTGAAAAAATGTTTGGATTCTTTGTCAGTAATTATGAGGGATACGCTCTCAAACACACACATCCCATCTTATTAACACCACACACCCTCACAGATGAATAGAGGAGTAGAAAGAAAAGCAAATAAATGGAGAGAGTGAGAGTGAGCGAAAAGAGGCACGGAAGAGAAAGAGAGAGAGACTTTGGCAAAGCAGGATTCGAGAAGAATTTAAGAACATGAGTAAGAGAAACAGCTGCAGCACTCTGACAGGAAGAGAGAGAGAGAGAGAGTGTGTGTGTGTGTGTGTGTGTGTGTGTGTGTGTGTGTGTGGGTGG
>NW_015505673.1:510863-524548 GCF_001515645.1 Sinocyclocheilus grahami
GGGGGGCTGCCGTGATGGTTGACTTTCTACAACTTTCTCCCATCTCCCGACTGCATCTCTGGAGCTCAGCCACAGTGATCTTTGGGTTCTTCTTTACCTCTCTCACCAAGGCTCTTCTCCCCCGATAGCTCAGTTTGGCCAGACGGCCAGCTCTAGGAATGGTTCTGGTGGTCCCAAACGTCTTCCATTTAAGGAATGGAGGCCACTGTGCTCTTGGGAACCTTAAGTGCAGCAGAATTTTTTTTGTAACCTTGGCCAGATCTGTGCCTTGCCACAATTCTGTCTCTGAGCTCTTCAGGCAGTTTCTTTGACCTCATGATTCTCATTTGCTCTGACATGCACTGTGAGCTGTAAGGTCTTGTATAGACAGGTGTGTGGCTTTCCTAATCAAGTCAATCAGTATAATCAAACACAGCTGGATTCAAATGAAGGGGTAGAACCATCTCAAGGCTGATCAGAAGAAATGGACAGCCCCTGAGTTAAATATATGAGTGTCACAGCAGAGGGTCTGAATACTTAGGACCATGTGATATTTCAGTTTTTCTTTTTTAATAAATCTGCAAAAATGTCAACAATTCTGTGTTTTTCTGTCAATATGGGGTGCTGTGTGTACATTAATGAGGAAAAAAAATTAACTTAAATGATTTTAGCAAATGGCTGCAATATAACAAAGAGTGAAAAATTTAAGGGGGTCTGAATCCTTTCCGTACCCCCTGTATATGTGTGTGTGTGTGTGTGTGTGTGTGTGTGTGTGGACACTTATTACTGGTCCCACTGAGCTGTGATCTTATAGAAACCAGCCGACTTTCTGATATAAAGACATGGCAACATTTTCCACAGTCACTGCATCACAGTCCATATGCTGTTTGTTTTGTGGGTATCTGAAGAAATATTAACTGGAGTATTGATGGGTGAATCTCACAAAATGTTTTTCACCCCAGAATCAAATAATGATAAATTATGTACTTATCATTATTTTATTATTTTTAATTAAGTACATTTTCCCTTTTCCCCCAAATTGCATAGATTTTTACTTTTTGAATTTTTCCCCATTATTCTTAATGGTGATTTTTTTTTTCTCATTAACATTATACTATAACTTTGGACTATGTTGCTATTAAATATAATATGTAATTCAAAAATGATAATACAATTATTTATTTAAATAACTATTAATTAAAGCTGCAACAAATACTACCATGATGTATAAATAATTTCAATATTTTTTCATATATATATATATATATATATATATGCATATACATTTAAATGCATCTTTCAAAATTAGGATTACAGTAAGAATGCTTTGAGGTTTTGGAGGGAAAATGTGCTTAATTATCATGATTTTTTTTGTTTTAAGAAAAAATTGAATTTCCTAAATTTGGGGTAAAATATGAGCTTGACATGTTATAGACAGGTTGCATGATGTTCATCCTATCATAGGCTTATACAACATACAATAACCTCAATTAAACAAGACATATTACTCAGGCATATGATGAGAGCATGTCTGTTTGGGTTAGTTTGTGTGTGTGTGTGTAAGAGAGGGACAGCATGTGGTGTAGTTTAGTTGTACTCAGAGGAGAATAAGTCAACATGACCTGTGTGCTGCTCTGCTCCTACTGAGGTCAAAGTCAGTACTCGACCTCTGAGAGCGGCCTATAGGGATCCATTCATCAGAGACAGACAGAGTGACCCTGAGAGAGAGAAAGAGACTAAAAAAATCAGTTGTATGGCTTTTTATGGTTAAAAGTTCCCAAAACAGAACAAAGACTATTTTAGATCTTGAAACAATTCCGTATAGCCTACTAGAAGTGTGACATGCTGTTTTTTATAAAAGAAGTAGTTCACTTAAAAATTAACACTCAAAGATAATCCAAAATGACTTTCTGTATTCAATGAAAGACAAACAGAGGGTGAGTAAATGTGAAAATCTGCTGGAAAAGTTTTTTTTGCCTGAACTATTCCTTTCATCAAATGTGTGGTAGTTTTCAGCCTCAGAAGGAACTGCAATGGCTGAACTCATTGAGCTGAAAGAGTGAGATTAATACTGTCTCTCCAACATCTTCAAAATGAGGTCTTCAGTGTCCTCCAGAGCTAAAATAATAGTCACAAAATGGCTCTTGGAGAGAGAGAGAGAGAAAGAGACTAAAAATCAGTTGTATGGCTTTTTATGGTTAAAAGTTCCCAAAACAGAACAAAGACTATTTTAGATCTTGAAACAATTCCGTATAGCCTACTAGAAGTGTGACATGCTGTTTTTTATAAAAGAAGTAGTTCACTTAAAAATTAACACTCAAAGATAATCCAAAATGACTTTCTGTATTCAATGAAAGACAAACAGAGGGTGAGTAAATGTGAAAATCTGCTGGAAAAGTTTTTTTTGCCTGAACTATTCCTTTCATCAAATGTGTGGTAGTTTTCAGCCTCAGAAGGAACTGCAATGGCTGAACTCATTGAGCTGAAAGAGTGAGATTAATACTGTCTCTCCAACATCTTCAAAATGAGGTCTTCAGTGTCCTCCAGAGCTAAAATAATAGTCACAAAATGGCTCTTGAAAATATCATCAGAGGGCACCATTTCCGTGCAGTCATCCATATTAACCAAGGAAATATTTAGAGAACGTACAGCTCTGATAAACATCCTGAAGCAATAAGTACCTGGAGAGTAATGAGGAAATGAAGGTATGTGAGGTTTCCAGCTGAAACCTTTGACTCAGCCTCGTGTCTGAAGCTGAGCGTGTGAATTAGAAACACACTCACCACTTCCTCTGCTAGTTAGCCTCTAATTAGTCCCCTAACTGCAAATGACTGAGCATGTTTATTTGCCATATAGTCAAATGAGCTTATTTCCATTGGTGAGGGTTAAACTCTATAGCATCTCTGACTGGCTGCTCTTCTGCAGTTCTTCTGATTGAATGTGTTCAGAAGGGAATTCTGTCATACTGCTTACTGCACAGTGTGCTTTGAATTAAATATGTGAAACCATATACAATTTAGTGTAATAGTCAAGAAGTAAAAATCCCATTCATTTTCTCCATAGGGAAATGATTTTTAATGCTAACAAATAGTTGTTAATTGATGGTACAAGCCTTTGTTGAAGATATCAGCCAGCATTATTTGAACTTATTTTTAAGTTCCGGCCACTCACATTTTACCTTATATTTTCTTTTTTAATCCATTAATTTGATTATGTCATTTGCAATGCCTTATGGGATTGTAGTTCTTTCCCTCATTAAAGCCGTTAAAGCCAAGTACATCTGTCTTTTTTCTGATTTTCAATTTTCACTTTTTTTTTTTTGCTTCTCACTACATTGTAATTCAACGATTGGTGTCCACATTTTTCTGCAACAATTCAAAATGTTATTTTGCATTTTTAATCCAAGAGTAGTCCAATTGTATCATTCATCACATTGGAAATGGAAGGCAAAGTCAGGTGCATTGCATTGTGGGATACAGTATATTCCCTGTTATATCCTGCTAATTTTGGCAAATGTTGTACTTTAGGTCATCTGGGTATGCTATACATTCAAAAAAGAAAAAATACTCTTTATATACTCTAAAAAATGCTGGGTTGTTTTAACCCAACTTTGGGTCAAATATGGACTAACCCAACTTTGTATTGTTTGCACGCTGCTGCACTATTTTAGCCTCTTGGCCATGTGCCTAAAAAGTTAAAGGGATAATTCACCAAAAATGATAATTTAGTTATGATATATGCATTCTTAAATCATTGCAGACCCTTATGATGATAATTTTTTTCCTTGGAACAATTTTATTTTTAATTTTTTTTCTAAATTGCACAGAACTTTTCTACATACAATGACCGTTTATAGTGAACTTTACTCATTTCAGTGAATGGGTGCCGTCAGAATGAGAGTCCAAAAAGCTGGAAAAAGACATCACAATAATCCACTTCTGGCAAAAAATAGTCCATAATCCATAATAATGCTTCCTCCAGTGAAAAAGACCATTCTCTGTTGTCATTAAAATCCACCAACATATGTTTTGCCATATAAATGGTCTGCATAAATCTGTGCAGATTTCTCTCCTGATTCAGACGACATGACTTTTTCACTGGAGGAAGCAATATTATGGATTATGGACTCGTATTTTAGCCAGAAGCATCATTAAGATGTCTTATTGATGGATTTGTTTCTTACAAACATGCAGTTTTTCACTTCACAAGACATTAACTGATGGACTGGAGCGGTGTGGATTAGTTGTGGATTATTGTGATGTTTTTATCAGCTGTTTGGACTCTCATTCTGACGGCACCCATTCACTGCGGAGCATCCATTGCTGAATAAGTGATGGAATGATACATTTCTCCAAATCTGATCTGATTAAGAAACAAACTCATTTATATCTTGGACTGAGAGTGAGTACATTTTCGGCTATTTTTTATTTTTGGGTGAACTATTCCTTTAATTGCAGTTTCTTTGTAATTATTTGTGACATTTACAGCAATTAAATTTACATTTACAGAGTGAAAATTGATTCAAAGTAAATCCAACACCATTTTTTCAGTGTAGGCACCATATTTGATTTTTTCTATTGACTATTCCATTAAATGGGTCATTATGGTTTTGTTTTGGCTTGATTTATGTTTTAAATACGTTTGTCAGCAGTGAGCTTAGGGAACACGACCCAGATTTGAGTTGTTTGGGATAATTAGAAACAATTAGCACAAATGTCTGCTTGAAATATCAGAAGTTGTTTGAAATGTGGCCTAGCGGTTAGTACATGTGCTTCAGACACATTGAGCTACCTGTAAGTATGGTGCTAATGCAGGAGATACAGGTTTGAATCCACACAATGACATGTCTGAGCTTCTAAACCTTATCCTTTCCCTATTTTTCCATTAATTTCTCTACTTTCACTACCAATAAAACAGCAAAAACCTCTCAAATGTAAAAGCAGGGGAAAGTTTTGCCTTCAATGTGTTTAGCTTCAGAACATCAGATGCATTTAGAGGATAACCTAATTGCAAATATAATTAAATAGCACATAAAAATGTGTTATGTAAAAGTATTGTAATGGGGAAAGGTTTTGTAGAAGTGATTTTAGACTGTGATAAAGATGTTTTCATTGATCTAACTGCGTAACACTGTAATCAATGCAGTGTGTATGATATCAGTGAGTATGAGAACAGCAAGCCTCTCTAATACACTTAAAGGAAGCATCTAAAGAATTTTCCTCTCAATGTGTGTGCTTGTGTGTGTGTGTGTGTGTGTGTGTGTGTGTGTATGTGTGTATCCTGGCCTCTGGAGAACACTCATCTGTGTGTTTAATAATTTTAATGATAACCACATTCTTTCTGCTCGCCATGCCATTCATAATGATGCATGTTATTGTTTTCAATGACTGAAATGAAACTCATAAGCTTTCTGAGGCCCCCCTTGTATTTATGCAATATTTAACAGCTGTGGCTTCAGATAAACCCTCTTTTGAAACCCCTCATGGGCTTGTGTGTGTGTGTGTGTGTGTGCGTGTGTGTGTGAGTGTATGTGTGTGTGTGAGTGTATGTGTGTGTGTGAGTGTATGTGTGTATCCTGGCCTCTGGAGAACACTCATCTGTGTGTTTAATAATTTTAATGATAACCACATTCTTTCTGCTCGCCATGCCATTCATAATGATGCATGTTATTGTTTTCAATGACTGAAATGAAACTCATATGCTTTCTGAGGCCCCCCTTGTATTTATGCAATATTTAACAGCTGTGGCTTCAGATAAACCCTCTTTTGAAACTCCTCATGGGCTTGTGTGTGTTGACATGACTATTAATCATGTTATTACAATGTAATAAATGCACTTATAACAACACATAGAAGAATTCTGTCTATATAACAATAATTATAGAATAACTGTGTCATAAAACCTGCCAATCAGAGCTACAAGATAAATGTGACAATACCTGTAGATTCATATTACAGTAAGATGCATATTTCATCAAAGGTTCACAATTGTCTCTGTGACTAATGTTTGTGTCAGATATAACAACATTTTTATTGGGTATTTCAATTATTAAAAGTTACAGAATTATCAAAATATAAAAATGAATTCTTGGTATTTAAAATATATATATTCTTCTTTGTATCTGCAATTTAGTTAGTATTGCAGATTATGGCAAGTCTGTGTGAACATCTAAGTTAACTAAATGAGTAAAACAGATTATTAAAATGAAAAAACCATTGGTTGCTCTCTGGCTTCCTTAAAAGAACTTTAGAAGGGCAGAAAACATTTTAAAGGATCCTTCCCATCCCGGACATCAACTGTTAGAACTGCTGCCCTCTGGTAAGCATCTTAGGTCCATTAAAGCGCGGACCAATAGATTCAAGAACAGCTTTTACCCCAGCATCATAAGGGAGCTGAACATTGCCGGCATACACAAAAACAAAAACAGATAACTGAGAAATGCACAAATCTGCAATACGATATTTAATAAGGCTTAAATTTGCACTATAGCCTTGTTTGTACTGTCTTTGTATTGTATTGTTAAACAGCATACCGTTTGACTGTATTGCAGACAAGGCTTAACTTTGCACTATCGCCTTGTTTGCATTGGCTTGTGTATTGTCTGTCTTGTATTGTGTAGTAATAATATGCTTTATTATTGTTATTACTTTATTTATTATTATTTTATTTATTTATTTTTTGTATTACAGATGTTTAAGTTACATGTGACTGCACTGTTAGGATTGCTCAAATTTCACTATACTCGTATAGCGACAATAAAGAAATCTTGAATCTTGAAAATGAAACTTAAAGGATCATATGGCATTCATTAGCAAAACCTCAATAAATATGGTAGAACTTTAAAAACCTTCAAACAATTTCAGTGATACATTTTCTAATCATGCATTTTTTTTCTTGTCCAGCTCTGTGAAAGCTTCAGTTGAGTCCCAATGTCTTCTCTCAGAAATTGAATTAAAAGTGGTGAAATTTGTCCCGATGTGTGTGCAATCAGACCTAATAATAAAGTATTTTGTAGTGTAGTGCTCTGACCCAAAGACCTCATTACAGGGAAGATAGGTTTTATTGTTATTCTTTGTGTGTGTGTGTGTGTGTGTGTGTGTGTGTGTGTGTGTGTGTGTGTGTGTGTGTGTGTGTGTGTGTGTGTGTGTGTGTGTGTGTGTGTGAGAAACACACACAGATACAAAGAAGTAAACAGACAGACATGCAAATTCATTGTGGTTGAAATCTCTGTCATTTCTAGCTCACGTCTCATTTTGTGAACTAAATCCAACCAACATGAACTGAGCTAAATTTGTGCTCTACAATAACTTTTTGCTGGACTAAAGACCTATTGACACCAAATCCAATGGGATTACATTGTACACACAAACTTTTTTGATGTCAAAATGACATCTCTATAATTAAAAAAGACGAAAAAAGAGACGATATTTAAAGGAATTGTTTGCCATGAAAAGCAAACTGAATATCATCACAAAACACAAATGAATGGTTTGGACAATATTTTGGCACTTACTGTATGTGCCAAAAATGGTGAACAGGCTTTACATTTTGTCTGAAGATGTGTGTGTGTGTGTGTGTGTGTGTGTGTGTGTGTGTGTGTGTGTGTGTGTGTGTGTGTTTGTGTGTGAATTTGTTCAGTTGTATGTAATATAGCTGCATATCTTTAAAAAAGAGTATGGAAATTATATACTTAAAATACTTCACTGAAAACTGATACCTAACAGATACTTAACTGCATGTTATTTGCAATTAAATTAAATATAGTTTACATTTAAATTAAATGCAAGAGTACTTTTGACACTGTATGTAGGACGTAAGTACATCTTTATATGTAATTTCATAATTACTTCTATTGTATTTGAAATATGGTTAAAATGTATAGCTTAATGTACTGACAAGCATTTATGGTAAACTAAAATGAAAGGTAATTTTTTTTTAATTTGTATGCAATGTATTTAAACGTATTTGTAATTACATATTTGTAATGATGACGTTGCAGTTTAGTACACCTTAAATATAGGCTATTTATTTTAAATATAATATTGAATAACACACTACAGTTAAAAGCATTCTTTACATGTACTTTACAAATTATACTTTAAATGTGCTTTAGTATATTAGTCAACAGATCAAAATAAGTGTACTTCTTTAAAGCACAACTTAGAGACAGCCACGGAGCAACATACATCATTTATTTCCCCTTAATGTTGTTCCAAACCTGTAAATGATTTAGTTTTTTCAATGGAATTAAAAATCATTTTTGAAGAACCTCCACTCAGCTCTTTTCCGTACAATGACAGTTTATAGTGGCAATGACCAGAAACACCATAAATCAAGCGTAGCATTAGTTCTGGCAGGTCACGTTAGTCAAGCTTGCATCAGCTGACTCTCAGCTGATCCCCATCTACCTATAGGAATACGACACCTATCTAAGCATTCATATATAAGCTCCCTCAGTATTATCAGCAGATTTCGCATTGCTCAATAGCTAATTACCCTCCTCCATCCCCAGCTCCTCCTCTGTCAGTCAGGATTCAGCCTTCTGATTCTTCTTTGAATCAGACTGATTCTAAAATGTGTACATAAAATTATTGAACTTTAACAATATCTGCAATACATTTATGTTGGTTCTGTTCTGTTTACCCTGGGGGGATATTGCTGCTCTCCCTGCTCTCATCTATGCTAGACTGCATGGATGCGCAGGGAGTTCTTGCCCAGAACAGAACCATACCACCAATCCAAACTGTATGCTAATTGTCAATCATCTTTGACGATAGTGGTCCTAACAGAAGTATAATAAAGTATAATAAAAATAGTCAACATGATGATACATTATATTGCACAGCTTATGAATTGAAATGGTGCTGAAATATAAATGATTTTTCAGTGAATTTTCCCCTCCACTGCAGCACAAATACAAAAAATATATTTTTTTGTAATCTAAACACAATTATGAATGAGAATTAATAGTTCCAATTGTTAATAATATTCCTAAAAAAACTTTGGAAGACTTTGGAATATTCTTGTATTCTTTTATTTTTTTCTTTTCTTTTATTTATTTATTTTTTATTATTCTTTTATTTTCTTTTATATTTTATTTTTGTCTTTTGGGGGGTTTAACTAACATGATCACCATAAAATATACAAGCTTTCTCCTTTTATGTTCCACAAAATACATAGCAGTCACAGGTTTGGAAGGACATAAGGGTGAAAAAATATGACAGATTTTTTATTTTAATGTGAATTTTCCTTTAACACTTAAAAAAAGATGAAATGTCTAAATCTTCCAAAAGAAGTGCAAAAACAACATTCGTTCTGTTGTTATTTCATTCCTTGTTGTTGTTATTAGCACTCTCTAATAATCGGACTGTTGCTTTTTAGCGTCTGATGTTCATTTTCCTGCTATTGTCTGGCATAGATGGCCAGCTCCCTCCCACCTCCCCGAACCCCCCAGCCCTCCCTTCAGCACCAAACACACACACACACACTCTCTCTCTTCTCTCTCTTTCCTCTCCTTTTCTTCCTGTGCTTGCAGCTTCAGACATTTGGGGAATCCTGAAACAAGTCATTCCCGCAAAGAGGCATTGCCAACTTAGTGTAAGTAGACTCTGAATGAACAGAGGATACAGAAAGAGGCTGTTTCACTAAGAGCCTTGACATTCCTGCCCTCCCGTGTTCGCTCCTTCATGTCTTTTGTTGCGGACACTGACTGCGCTGGCTGGACACTGTGAGACATTTGACTATGGACATAGAGACGCTGTAGAGCCCGACACTCTGCATGTACGCTCGACTTGCTGGTAAGTGTCTTGTTTTAAGATCCCTCTCTTCAGCTATCGTTTGGTTTGACAGGGAGCATCATCAAGAGCTCGCTTCAGGTCTCTAGAACCTTTCCCCCTTAAGTTTCGTCTAGTTTCGACTGAGTTTTGTAACATCTCGGTCCCGTCCGAGCCTTTCCTGTCAGGCTTTCTCAGGCTGTCTTTCTTCCCCCGCTCCCTGGGATCATTCGGAGCGCCTCGACTCAGATTACTGGCTTCCTCCTGTTGTTTGCGGGTGCAGGTTTTCTCCTCCGCGCTCCCACGCTCTAGCGCAGAGGGGAAGGAAAGCGCTGATAAGAGTTTAGGAGTCTCAGGGAGAGTGGCTTTTGTTAGCTGCCTCGGTGTGCGTCTTAAAAGGAGGGGAACTTTTAGCAGCATGCAAGCAGTTTTCTTCACTTGTTTTGTTGTTTTTGGAGGTAACTTCTCTTTTTGTGGGTGGAGGGGTGCGAAAATTGGAAACAGACCCACCCTGAGTTGAAGTGAGTCAGACTGCATATGTGCATCTGTGTCAGTCTGGGACAAATAACAGTTCCATGACTTAGAAAAGGGAAAATGAGAGATGTCTCGAGATGATAGACAATGAAACTCTCGGGCGGTTTTAAATGGCTTGGACGTGATTTGTTATATTTTGGGTTCAAGCAGTGGAAAGGGAGGATAAAGTGATGGTGAGGGATGGTACGTGTATGTTCTTGGTGGGTGGAATAAGATTAGATAACTGCTACGCTCTTAAAATAAAGGTTCTTCAATGGTTCCTTGGCTTCTTCTTATCAAGGTCCATTTCAAGGGTTCTTGAGTTGACTATAATGGTCATTATAGGTTCTTCAGATGGGTGTGTTGGTTTTTGGGTTCTTTAATGCAGCAGTATATGTATTCTAAAGAATGTAGTTTTGCCTCGTCATGGACATAATAACGAGAAGTTTCTTCATTGAAACTGAAAGATGCATTCATTGAGAGTTTTCTCAAAGATTTGAGTGTTTTGTGGACATGGCAGAGCTTTGGTGGAGATTTGAGAGGAAATGCCCTCTTCTCACATCCATGAGGAAGTGGCCTTGTGGCCAGCCTTGTGATGCATTCATCTCTCAGACTGATGTAGACGCCTGTTTCCCCAAAATCTCATGGCTGCTCGCTTTTGTCTATGTGATATGCCCATTTTAACATCGAAATTGGGAAGTAAACATGTAATCTGTTGAAGTCTTTAGTTTTGAACTTTAAAGAGAGAAGCTCTGGTTATGTGTGCTGCCAGTTTCTGCTGAAGTAGTCAATGGATAGCATGTCCTAATCCCTGAAGACCAAACCCTGGAAATTTTAAATGATTGCAAGACACCCGGTAGCTTCTGAACTAATATGAAGCTGAAGTCAGATTTGCTATTTGTACGGTCTGTGTTTTCAGAGCAATCAAGCTTCTTTCAAGTGGCCTGAGAGTCTCCGTTTTCGAGGGGCATTCATTTACACACGGATTGAAAAGCGTCTTCCTCTCATTATCCGCTCCGTGCTGTACCCTGGTCTCTCAGGAGCGCTTGTGCTATTAGTGATAAGACTGAGTAGTGGTAGCTTTTCCTGTCCTGAACAGGAAGAGTTACTCTCTGTTCGGCTGCTGGCTTGTCTTGTATCCATCCTCTCATCCACTGGGAATATCACTGTAGTGTTGAGGGCAGCCCTCGGATCATCCAGCTGTTGGCAACTGTACTGAACTGCCAGTCCATCTGGATGGCCACATGCTGCAAACTGATATCGCTCTCATTATTTAGGTAGCAAAGATAAAATCAGTTTAGACGTTCATGGCCCGTTACTTTTAAAAACTATAAAGTGGCTGCAAACGATACATTTTTCCTGACGGATATTGCATGAAATATGTATCTTGAGAAATCACTCTGTAAACAGCAATATATAATCTGACACATGCTAGTCAATCAGAAAGCTTGGAGGCCAGTGGCATAGTTTTGGAGCGGGACGACCTTTGTGTGCAAACAATGCTAAACAAATGTGTTGCTAAGGTATTCTGGGTGAGTATTAATGTATTGCACAATGGTGGCTAGGGTGTTCAGTGTTGCTAAGGCATAACTAAGTAGTTGCTATGGAATTGCTAAGTGGTTGCTAGGCTGTTCTGGATGGTTGCTAGGTGTTCTGCGTGGATGTTAGTGTGTTATTAACTTGTTGCTTGACTGTTCTAGATGCTTGCTATGTGTTCTGGGTGGTTTTTAAGGTGTTGTTAAGTGGTCGCTTGGTGTTCTGGGTGGATGTTAGGATATTGTTATTTGGATGCTAGGTGTTCTGGGTGGATGTTAGGATGTTGTTAAGTGGTCGCTAGGTGTTCTGGGTGGATGTTAGGACGTTGTTAAGTGGTCTCTAGGTGTTCTGGGTGGATGTTAGGATGTTCTTAAGTGGTCTCTAGGTGTTCTGGGTGGATGTTAAGGTGTTGTTAAGTGGATGCTAGGTGTTCTGGGTGGATGTTAGGATGTTGTTAAGTAGTCGCTAGATGTTCTGGGTGGATGTTGTTAAGTAGTCGCTAGGTGTTCTGGGTGGATGTTAAGGTGTTGTTAAGTGGTCTCTAGGTGTTCTGGGTGGATGTTAAGGTGTTGTTAAGTGGTCGCTTGGTGTTCTGGGGGGATGTTAGGGTGTTGTTAAGTGGTCTCTAGGTGTTCTGGGTGGATGTTAGGGTGTTGTTAAGTGGTCTCTAGGTGTTCTGGGTGGATGTTAGGGTGTTGTTAAGTGGTCTCTAGGTGTTCTGGGTGGATGTTAGGGTGTTGTTAAGTGGTCTCTAGGTGTTCTGGGTGGATGTTAGGGTGTTGTTAAGTGGTCTCTAGGTGTTCTGGGTGGATGTTAGGGTGTTGTTAAGTGGTCTCTAGGTGTTCTGGGTGGATGTTAGGGTGTTGTTAAGTGGTCTCTAGGTGTTCTGGGTGGATGTTAGGGTGTTGTTAAGTGGTCTCTAGGTGTTCTGGGTGGATGTTAGGGTGTTGTTAAGTGGTCTCTAGGTGTTCTGGGTGGATGTTAGGGTGTTGTTAAGTGGTCTCTAGGTGTTCTGGGTGGATGTTAGGGTGTTGTTAAGTGGTCTCTAGGTGTTCTGGGTGGATGTTAGGGTGTTGTTAAGTGGTCTCTAGGTGTTCTGGGTGGATGTTAGGGTGTTGTTAAGTGGTCTCTAGGTGTTCTGGGTGGATGTTAGGGTGTTGTTAAGTGGTCTCTAGGTGTTCTGGGTGGATGTTAGGGTGTTGTTAAGTGGTCTCTAGGTGTTCTGGGTGGATGTTAGGGTGTTGTTAAGTGGTCTCTAGGTGTTCTGGGTGGATGTTAGGGTGTTGTTAAGTGGTCTCTAGGTGTTCTGGGTGGATGTTAGGGTGTTGTTAAGTGGTCTCTAGGTGTTCTGGGTGGATGTTAGGGTGTTGTTAAGTGGTCTCTAGGTGTTCTGGGTGGATGTTAGGGTGTTGTTAAGTGGTCTCTAGGTGTTCTGGGTGGATGTTAGGGTGTTGTTAAGTGGTCTCTAGGTGTTCTGGGTGGATGTTAGGGTGTTGTTAAGTGGTCTCTAGGTGTTCTGGGTGGATGTTAGGGTGTTGTTAAGTGGTCTCTAGGTGTTCTGGGTGGATGTTAGGGTGTTGTTAAGTGGTCTCTAGGTGTTCTGGGTGGATGTTAGGGTGTTGTTAAGTGGTCTCTAGGTGTTCTGGGTGGATGTTAGGGTGTTGTTAAGTGGTCTCTAGGTGTTCTGGGTGGATGTTAGGGTGTTGTTAAGTGGTCTCTAGGTGTTCTGGGTGGATGTTAGGGTGTTGTTAAGTGGTCTCTAGTTGTTCTGGGTGGATGTTAAGGTGTTGTTAATTGGTCTCTAGGTGTTCTGGGTGGATGTTAGGGTGTTGTTAAGTGGTCTCTATGTGTTCTGGGTGGATGTTAGGATGTTGTTAAGTAGTC